>NW_027139108.1:0-21580 GCF_035084215.1 Heptranchias perlo | reverse complement strand
CACCACCACCCCCCCCTCCCTGCATCTGAGCCAGCTGTGAGAGCGGAGGTGGTGGTGGTGGGGGGGTTAACCAGATCCGCTGAGGGTGCCAGGCAGACGGGCAGTCCCATCGTCACCACCGCTCCACACAAAAAAAAAACCCGTCAGCGCCATCATAATCTCCCTCTCCTTTCCTTTCCTCCCCCAGGTGGGTCCTTCAGTGCAGAGACGGAGGAGCAATTTGACCACTTTCCCGGACTGATGAGCAACCGCCTGTCTAACTGGTAACACCACGGCGGAGGCTGAGTCTTCAGAAATGCTTACCGAAGGGGATGCCCAGTCAAATACTGTCAGTGGCAGCGACCGACACTGCTCTCGTGGCTGTCAATGCAATCTTGGTGCTACAGTTTCCACCCTAAGGACGAAACGTGCGGAAAAAATACTTGTTGAGTGAAGTTTGCTCCATTCAATTAAGTTGCACGCTGAATCCTGCCCATCTTCCAAAAGAGACACACACACACACACACACGCCAAAATTTCACACCTCAGCTTCAGTCTAAGGCTTCATCTCTCTCACTTCCTTGTTTCTCTGAGCAGGCTGCAGTCGGTGGGCTCGTAAGAATGGCATGGCCAAGCTAGGCTTTCACAGCAGTCCTGCCCAGCGAGGGAGAGAGAGATTTAGCTATACAGACATTCCACACTCGAAGGGTTAATAGATAACAGCCTGATTTAAGAATCTGAATGTTGGATGCTTCGTGAAGGCCGATGTCTGTGGGCCTCTTTGTACCCTATGGTTCCCGTCTGCTTTGTACAGTACCGAATGCTGCAGCAGTACTTCCTGAGGTTGGCTATTTACTTGGAATTAGAAAAACCACTGAGTAATAAAGGAGTTACAGATGACTTGTTCTTTGGTTTTGTCTGAAAGGAGGAAGGTGCCTCGACCGATCGGCTAAGAGCGGGCGAGAGCGTGCGTGCTGCTCTTCGATGAGGATTGAACTGCGAAAGGAGGCTTTGCCTCGCACCTGCCTGGGTTTGAGCCATAAAAAGTGCAAAACAAAGCACCGGGGTTCATTTCCAAAGGAAGAGAATTGAAAAGCAGAGAAGTTATGTTTGCCATATATAAAACCTTGGTTAGATCACACTTGGAGCACTGTGAACAGTTCTGGTCTCCACATTATAAAAAGGATATAAAGGCACAGGAGCAGGCGCAAAAAAAGATTTACTAGGATGATACCAGATCTGAGAGGTTGTAGCTATCAGGAAAGACTGAACAGGCTGGGGCTCTTTTCTCTTAAAAAAGGGAAGACTGAGGGGTGACCCGATAGAGGTCTTTAAGATTATGAAAGGGTTTGATAGGGTAGACGTAGAGAAGATGTTTCCACTTGTGGCAGAGCCAAAATTAGGGGCCATAAATATAAGATAGTCACTAATAAATCTAATAGGGAATTCAGGAGAAACTTCTTTACCCAGAGAGTGGTGAGAATGTGGAACTCGCTACCACAAGGAGCAGTCGAGGCGACCAGCAGAGATGCATTTAAGGGGAAGCTCGATAAGTACATGAGAGAGAAAGGAATATGTTGATAGGGTGAGATGAGGTAAGGTGGGAGGAGGCTCGTGTGGAGCATGAGCAACGACATAGACCTGTTGGGCCGAATGGCCTGTTTCTGTGCTGTAAATTCCATGTAATTCTATGAACCGCACAGTCCAGTTCCTGGGAAAACCGGATATTAAACAGCCAAGTTTTCAATTGCTGCTTTGCATCGATGCTAAGTTTGGAGTTTGAAGTCTGATTTTAATTAGTAACTCATTCCAACACAAAGTGGAGTGAGACTGCCTCCTTCAGAGATTCTCGCTCAGCTTTCTCCTGGTGCAGGGTCAAGGCTTAATGCTAAATTCAGGCCACATGAATACAGTGCCTGCAGGACTAGTGTGAAAAGCCAAACCTGGTTTGCACCGACACTACAGTTAGTGTGAATGCACCTTTTAAAAGCTGGGTTGTGCATGACAGTGCAAGGCCCCAGATCCCTGCTACAGGCAGAGTTCAGGTCGCCCGTGAAAACAAACACAGAAACAGAAAAATAAATCGGAGCAAGTCAAGGAAACCGGGAAATCCATCCCGAGCAGCACCCCGGAAGAGTGCGGACAGGAAGGTTCGGGCCAATGGCAGGGTGCTGTTTCAGGGGCAATGCTGAGCAGAGAATCTCCAACCAGCGGGAGGCCCTGTCGAATCCTTGCCGAGTGACCGGAGACCTTTGTCGGCATCAACGTCATGGCTACCATCTCCTGCCCACTCCAAAAACCAGATGGCAGCAGTGGAGGGGGAGTACCACGTCTGTCCAAACAGGAATCAGGCAGGCTCAGGTAAGCAACCTTTTTTTTAATATATATATATAAAGTACAATGAGATACGGATTCTCAAAGCAAAATTACCAGTGGCTCCGGCCACAAATCGATGGGCCATGAGCTGATTGATGTTTTGCAGTGTTGGGAGTACTTTGCTGGGTTAATCTCCTCCCCCTCCCTCTTCCCCAGATGTACGCATCCCCTGAGGTTTGATTTATTTATTTTTCCTTTTGATCAATCCTCCCCACGTTTTGCCCCCAGGAGCCTTCCTGCGCCGTCGGCTGCCAGCGGGCCAAATGCAGGCAGGCCTCCACAAGTGGTCACTAGTCAGTGCTGCTGAGCAGCCGAAGGCGGCTGGGCCTCTGCTTCTTGCCTCTCGCTGAGGGAGTGGGACCGTCCGGTTCGGTGCTGGGATGAAACAATCCGTGCAGGGGACTGGCACACATCCTGTTCCCCTTGTGTCCCTCGCTCAGAATTAAGCACAGAAAACAGATGCATGAAAGAAAGAAGTTGCATTTATATAGCGCCTTTAACATTGTAAAACGTCCCGAGGCGCTTCACCAGAGCGATTATCAAACAAAATTTGACACCGAGCCACATAAGGAGGTGTTAGGGAAGGTGATCAAAAGCTTGGTCAAAGAGGGAGGTTTGAAGGAGCGTCTTAAAGGAGGAGAGAGAGAAGCAGAGAGGTTTAGGGAGGGAATTCCAGAGCTTCGGGCCGAGGCAGCTGAAGGCACGGCCGCCAATGGTGGAGCGATTAAAATTGGGGATGCGCAAGAGCGCAGAGATCTCGGAGGGTTGGAGGGCTGGAGGAGGTTACAGGGATAGGGAGGGGTGAGGCCATGGAGGGATTTGAAAACAAGGATGAGAATTTTAAAATCGAGGCATTGCTGGACCGGGAGCCAATCCAGGTCAGCGAGCACAGGGGGTGATCGGAGAATGGGACTTGATGCGAGTTAGGATACGGGCAGCAGAGTTTTGGAGGGCGTCCCAAACCACTTTACAGCCAATGAAGTATTTTCTGAAGTGTAGTCACTGTTGTAATGTAGGAAACATGGCAGCCAATTTGTGCACAGCAAGATCCCACAAACAGCATTGTGATAATTGCCAGATAATCTGTTTTAGTGATGTTGGTTGAGGGATAAATATTGTCCAGGACACCGGGGAGAACTCCCCTGCTCCTCTTCGAATAGTTCCATGGAATCTTTTACATCCACCCGAAAGGGCAGACGGGGCCTCAGTCTAACATCTCATCTGTAAGACGGCACCTCCGACAGTGCAGCACTCCCTCAGTACTGGCACCGGGAGTGTCAGCCTCGATTATGCGGTCAAGTCTCTGGAGCGGGAATTGAACCCACAGCCTCCTGACCCAGAGATGAGAGTGCTACCCGCTGAGCTACGGCTGATGCTTGAGCAAACAGGAGGCACTTCCCCATGTAAAGAGTTTCCTCTGGTGTAAAGCGCAGATTCTGTCCAAAGCCCACGTTTTGCCGGCAGGAGTAAATCAGGGAGAGCAACGCTCCGATATCGAGGGCCTCTGATCGAGCTCGTCCACGAATGCCTGTGGTAGGGTTGCCAACTCCGGTTGGACATATTCCTGGAGGTTTCATCACTTTTTTTTTTAAGAAAGAAAAGCAGGGGTTCTCGATTCTTCTGTTCACCACCCAACTTGGAGCCCGGACAGGAGAAAAGCTTTTCCTGACTTGGGCTTGTGTGTCGCACTTCTCTGTTCAGTGAGCTGTGGCGAGCTCGGGTCAGGCTGACCTGAAGAGACCAACGTGAGGCTGGTTCTCTCCTCCAGTGCGTGCATTAGTGCTGGCAGCCAAGTGTGTGTCATCGCCAACCATCGGTAAAGAGGCAGAGTCCGAATCGGAGCTGGGGAATTCTGGATCAGTGTGTGGTTTAAGGCCATGACTGGGGTCCCCGTGCTTGGGGAAGCATTCTGGTTGGTGATTTCGATGTGTGCAGTCCCTGATGGCCTCGCTGGGTGAGGGCGCTGCCCAGAGTGATGCTGAGCCGTACAGACCAGGAGGTCTCAGGTTTGATTCCTGGGGGAACCTGTGCTGAGTTAGTTAGGGCAGGAGCTCGGGAATGAGAATTGATCCCAGCCACGACCCCCCCAACTCCCACCCGCCCCCCCCCCCGCCCTCCCTCCTCGCCCCTGGCCGAGGGAGGGGAAAAGTCAGTCAAGATTTGCTCTCTCTCAGAACACTATCCAGGGACTAATGAAACATGTGTGTGGACATAGAATCATACAGCAAAGAAGGAGGCCATTCGGCCCAGCATGCCTGTGCCAGCTCTTTGAAAAGAGCTGTCCAGTTATCGTCTGAGGTTGGCTGCGATGCTCTCTGCGGTTGAATAGTCCCCTCCCCTAAAGTCACTGTTTAGGCACAATGAATGGCCACTTGGACAAGATGGCGGGCAGCCCGGCAAGAACGAGTTTCATCCAAAGAGAAGAAGGGAGATGATTGAAACGAAATACCAAGTGTCAGTTTGGATGGTGTCGGTGCCCCGCGATGTGAAACAGGCAGAACGTGCAGAATGGCGGGCCAGCCCTCAGAGCGGGCTGAATGGCCAACCGCCTGTTCAAGTGCTGGTCACTGCAGACCCCACCTTGGGTGAGGACAAATGATCAAACAAAATTTGACCTCGAACCCAAGAAGGCGATATTCGGAGAGGTGATCAAACACAGGGACAGGTTTTAAGGAGTGTCTTAAAGGAGGAGAGGGCGGTAGAGAGGCGGAGAGGTTTAGGGAGGGAATTCCGGAGCTTAGGGCCGAGGCAGCTGAAGGCACGGCCGCCAATGGTGGAGCGATTAAAATCAGGGATGTGCAAGAGACCAGAATTGGAGGAGCGCAGAGATCTCGGAGAGTTGAAGGGCTGGAGGAGGTTACGGTGATAGGGAGGGCCGAGGCCATGGAGGGATTTTAACACGAGGATGAGAATTTGAAAACCCTGCCCTGCAGATAGCTGTGGGTGGGGAGGCAGGTATTTACCATTTTACAAAACTGCATTCCCCCTCCCCACTCTGCCCCTTCCCTCATAAAATGAAAGGGTTCTCCTGTTTTCTCCAAGTGAAGCTGAAATGTGCAGGAGTGGGATTTGTTCCATGTTACTGCATCACTGAAACTTGGTGCCAGTGAAGTTATCACTCGGATGCAATACTGAAAGGAATCAACCCCGTTTTGAGATTAAATTAATGTCCAGACATAGTGTCGCCACACCCAAACCTAGTTCCAAGAGTCCTCAACAGCCCCCGACCTAATCAGCGAACGGCTGTAGCAGACGATGAATTTAAAATGGATTTCCCCCGCCCCTTCCTCTCCATAACAGTCCATGTGGCGGCAACTAAAACTTGGCTTGCAAGCCGCAGAAAGTGTTTTGAGCTGGGACGAGAGAAACCTGTGCACTCTTCTGCACCGTCTTGATGTGCGTGTTTTGGGAGGGAGGCGGCCTGAGGTGGTTCTCTATCTCTGCCCAGTAATGTATCAGCGAGAGGCCAGTACCCTTTATCGTGCAGCTCAGCGCTGGGTTTCTGGGAACCTTAAACCACACGTCCATTCTCCGTCCTCCCCCACCACCCCGAGTCCCAGGGATGCCGACTCTTGTTGGGTTACAGTTCCACATTCACCCTGATGTCCTGCAGTCCCCCTCGACCGTGCGGCAATTCTCCCTGCGCGTGTGAGCAGAGCGAGGGAACGATGGCGAATGTGGCGGGGGTGGTGGGGGGTTGGGCATGATATATCCACAGCAGGGCTCGGGACGAGTTTCCCATTTTCCAGGGTTTCAGTTACCTCTTTGTACCAGCTTGCGTGAACTAGTGAACATGGCGTTGATCATGTGACATGTTGGCGCCTCTTGAATTCCTGTGTGTTTTTAAAAGGAAGTATCACTCCTTTACGGGACAGTGTCCTTTTGAGCTGACTGCGACTGGGCTGACTGCCCCCTCTTCCAATTTTTCTCTTCTGAAGGCTCAGAAGGATTTGACTTGAAATTATTTTCCCTGGATCGGAGGAAATGGTAACGGAATCTAATCGAGATTCTCGAAATTCTGAAAGGCTTTGAGAGCGTCAATCGCGAAAGGTTCACAGTGACCAGCTCTTTTCTTTCAACCTCTGGGCACGTTACAATCTATCTAGATATTAGGGAGGTGGGGGCTCAGTCCGGTTGAAAAGGGAGCAAGTGCTTGCCTCCGGCAGTGGGCAAAGAAAACTCCCAAACCCTAACACCAGTTCAAATCCCTCCACGGCCTCGCCCCTCCCTTTCTCTGTAACCTCCTCCATCCCTACAACCCTCTGAGATCTCTGCGCTCCTCCAATTCTGGCCTCTTGCACGTCCCTCACTCCCTCCGCCCCACCATTGGCGGCCGAGCCTTCAGCTGCCTCGGCCCTAAGCTTCTGAATTCCCTCCCGAAACCTCTCCGCCTCTCTCTCTCCTCCTTTCAGACGCTCCTAAAAAACCTACCTCCTTGACCAAGTGTTTGGTCCCCTGCCCTAATATCTCCTTATGTGGCTCTTTTCAGTGAACAAAGACAGTTAAGAGGTGATCGGGTAGAAGTTTGCAGAATTACAGGGGGTTTTGATCAAGTGAATTATTTCCATGGGTCTGTGAGTCGTGCGTCCCATTAATGTCACCACCAAAAGAATGAAGGGAGAGGTTAAGAACTTGATTTTTTTATGTGCAGAGGGTTGTTCGGACAAGGAATGTTCAACCAGAAACAGGGGAGAGCAAAATGCGTAATAGCTTTTAAAAGGGAAGTGAATAAATCTTCGAAAAAGAAAAGACTGAATAAGGGATGGGGCAAGAGCAGGGGAATGGGACTAAAAGGAAAGACATGCATTTCAACAGCACCTTTCACGACCTCAGGACGTCCCAAGGTGTTTCACAGCCAATGAAGAACTTATGAAGTGTAGTCACTGTTGTAATGTAGGAAACACGGCAGCCAATTTGCACACAGCAAGATCCCACAAACAACAATGTGATACTGACCAGATCATCTGTTCGAGTGATGTTGGTTGAGGGATAAATATTGGCCAAAACACCAGAGAGATCTCGCCTCCTCTTCTTCGAATAGCGCCATTTATGTCCACCTGAGAGGGCAGAAGGGGCCTGCTGGATTATTTCACATATATCCTGAATATTTCACTCCACACTCACTGCTTCCCCTCTCCTGAAGGTGCTGATTCTGACTGGGTTCAGTTCTGCACTCACTGGTTCCCCTCCCTCTCCTCCCCTGAAGGTGCTGACTCTGACTGGGTTCAGTTCTACACTCACTGGTTCCCCTCCCTCACCTCCCCTGAAGGTGCTGACTCTGACTGGGTTCAGTTCTACACTCACTGGTTCCCCTCCCTCACCTCCCCTGAAGGTGCTGACTCTGACTGGGTTCAGTTCTACACTCACTGGTTCCCCTCCCTCACCTCCCCTGAAGGTGCTGACTCTGACTGGGTTCAGTTCTACACTCACTGGTTCCCCTCCCTCACCTCCCCTGAAGGTGCTGACTCTGACTGGGTTCAGTTCCACACTCACTGGTTCCCCTCTCTCTCCCCCCCCTGAAGGTGCTGACTCTGACTGGGTTCAGTTCTACACTCACTGGTTCCCCTCCCTCTCCTCCCCTGAAGGTGCTGACTCTGACTGGGTTCAGTTCTACACTCACTGGTTCCCCTCCCTCACCTCCCCTGAAGGTGTTGACTCTGACTGGGTTCAGTTCTACACTCACTGGTTCCCCTCCCTCTCCCCCCCTGAAGGTGCTGACTCTGACTGGGTTCAGTTCTACACTCACTGGTTCCCCTCCCTCTCCTCTCCTGAAGGTGCTGACTCTGACTGGGTTCAGTTCCACACTCACTGGTTCCCCTCCCTCTCCTCCCCTGAAGGTGCTGACTCTGACTGGGTTCAGTTCTACACTCACTGGTTCCCCTCCCTCTCCTCCCCTGAAGGTGCTGACTCTGACTGGGTTCAGTTCCACACTCACTGGTTCCCCTCTCTCTCCTCCCCTGAAGGTGCTGACTCTGACTGGGTTCAGTTCTGCACTCACTGGTTCCCCTCTCTCTCCTCCCCTGAAGGTGCTGACTCTGACTGGGTTCAGTTCAACACTCACTGGTTCCCCTCTCTCTCCCCCCGCTGAAGGTGCTGACTCTGACTGGGTTCAGTTCCACACTCACTGGTTCCCCTCTCTCTCCTCCCCTGAAGGTGCTGACTCTGACTGGGTTCAGTTCTACACTCACTGGTTCCCCTCCCTCACCTCCCCTCCCCTGAAGGTGCTGACTCTGACTGGGTTCAGTTCCACACTCACTGGTTCCCCTCTCTCTCCCCCCCTGAAGGTGCTGACTCTGACTGGGTTCAGTTCCACACTCACTGGTTCCCCTCTCTCTCCCCCCCTGAAGGTGCTGACTCTGACTGGGTTCAGTTCTACACTCACTGGTTCCCCTCCCTCCCCTCCCCTGAAGGTGCTGACTCTGACTGGGTTCAGTTCCACACTCACTGGTTCCCCTCCCTCCCCTCCCCTGAAGGTGCTGACTCTGACTGGGTTCAGTTCTACACTCACTGGTTCCCCTCTCTCTCCCCCCCTGAAGGTGCTGACTCTGACTGGGTTCAGTTCTACACTCACTGGTTCCCCTCCCTCTCCTCTCCTGAAGGTGCTGACTCTGACTGGGTTCAGTTCTACACTCACTGGTTCCCCTCTCTCTCCTCCCCTGAAGGTGCTGACTCTGACTGGGTTCAGTTCCACACTCACTGGTTCCCCTCTCTCTCCTCCCCTGAAGGTGCTGACTCTGACTGGGTTCAGTTCCACACTCACTGGTTCCCCTCTCTCTCCTCCCCTGAAGGTGCTGACTCTGACTGGGTTCAGTTCCACACTCACTGGTTCCCCTCTCTCTCCCCCCCTGAAGGTACTGACTCTGACTGGGTTTAGTTCTACACTCACTGGTTCCCCTCTCTCTCCTCCCCTGAAGGTGCTGACTCTGACTGGGTTCAGTTCTACACTCACTGGTTCCCCTCTCTCCCCCCCTGAAGGTGCTGACTCTGACTGGGTTCAGTTCTACACTCACTGGTTCCCCTCCCTCTCCTCCCCTGAAGGTGCTGACTCTGACTGGGTTCAGTTCCACACTCACTGGTTCCCCTCTCTCTCCCCCCATGAAGGTGCTGACTCTGACTGGGTTCAGTTCTACACTCACTGGTTCCCCTCTCTCTCCCCCCCTGAAGGTGCTGACTCTGACTGGGTTCAGTTCCACACTCACTGGTTCCCCTCCCTCTCCTCCCCTGAAGGTGCTGACTCTGACTGGGTTCAGTTCTACACTCACTGGTTCCCCTCCCTCTCCTCCCCTGAAGGTGCTGACTCTGGCTGGGTTCAGTTCTACACTCACTGGTTCCCCTCCCTCTCCTCCCCTGAAGGTGCTGACTCTGGCTGGGTTCAGTTCTACACTCACTGGTTCCCCTCCTTCTCCTCCCCTGAAGGTGCTGACTCTGACTGGGTTCAGTTCTACACTCACTGGTTCTCCTCCCTCTCCTCCCCTGAAGGTGCTGACTCTGGCTGGGTTCAGTTCTACACTCACTGGTTCCCCTCCTTCTCCTCCCCTGAAGGTGCTGACTCTGACTGGGTTCAGTTCCACACTCACTGGTTCCCCTCTCTCTCCTCCCATGAAGGTGCTGACTCTGGCTGGGTTCAGTTCAACACTCACTGGTTCCCCTCTCTCTCCTCCCCTGAAGGTGCTGACTCTGGCTGGGTTCAGTTCCACACTCACTGGTTCCCCTCTCTCTCCCCCCCTGAAGGTGCTGACTCTGACTGGGTTCAGTTCTACACTCACTGGTTCCCCTCTCTCTCCTCCCATGAAGGTGCTGACTCTGACTGGGTTCAGTTCCACACTCACTGGTTCCCCTCTCTCTCCCCCCCCCTGAAGGTGCTGACTCTGACTGGGTTCAGTTCTACACTCACTGGTTCCCCTCCCTCTCCTCCCCTGAAGGTGCTGACTCTGGCTGGGTTCAGTTCTACACTCACTGGTTCCCCTCCCTCTCCTCCCCTGAAGGTGCTGACTCTGACTGGGTTCAGTTCTACACTCACTGGTTCCCCTCCTTCTCCTCCCCTGAAGGTGCTGACTCTGACTGGGTTCAGTTCTACACTCACTGGTTCCCCTCTCTCTCCTCCCATGAAGGTGCTGACTCTGACTGGGTTCAGTTCTACACTCACTGGTTC
This sequence comes from Heptranchias perlo, assembly GCF_035084215.1. Classification (NCBI taxonomy): domain Eukaryota; kingdom Metazoa; phylum Chordata; class Chondrichthyes; order Hexanchiformes; family Hexanchidae; genus Heptranchias; species Heptranchias perlo. Next base: position 11,073 of record NW_027139108.1, on the reverse strand, counting down.
CCCTCTCTCTCCTCCCATGAAGTTGCTGACTCTGGCTGGGTTCAGTTCAACATGCTCTGATTTCCCTCCCAGGAAATTGGTGTCAGTGACTGTGGGATTGGTTTTTCCCAGACAGGAGGAGATTGATATCAGTGACTGTGGGATTGGATTATCATAGTATCATGTAAGATTCCTGACATTTGTCCACCCCAGTCCATCACCGGCATCTCCACATCATGGTATGGTACAGCACAGGAGGCTATTCGGCCCATCGTCCCTGCGCCAGCCCATTGAAAGAGCTATCCAATTAGTCCCATTCCCCTGCTCTTTCCCCAGAGCCCTGCAAATTTTTCCCTTCAAGTATTTATCCAATTCCCTTTTGAAAGTTATAATTAAACTTTCAGGCAGTGCATTCCAGATCATTATAACTCGCTGTGTCAAAAAACGTTTCCTCATCTCGCCTCTGGCTCTTTTGCCAATCACCTTAAATCTGTGTCCTCTTGTTACCGAACCTTCAGCCACTGGAAACAGTTTCTCCTTATTTGCTCTATCAAAACCGTTCATGATTTTGAACACCTCAATCAAATCTCCTCTTAACCTTCTCTGTTCTGAGGAGAACTTAGCTTCCCTTTAAATAATGCATTTAAGGGGAAATTAGATTAGCACATGAGGGAGAAAGGAAGAGAAGACTATGCTGATAGGGTTAGATGAGGTGGGGAGGGAGGAGGCTTGTGTGAAGCATAAATACCAGCATAGACCAGTTGGGCCGAATGGCCTGTTTCTGTGCTGTAGACTCGATATAACTCCGAAAGACGGCTCCTTCGACAGTGCAGCGCTCCCTCAGTTGTGCACTGGAGTGTCAAGTTCGATTGTGTGCTCAAGTCCTGGTGTAGGGTTTCCTAACTCAGAGGAAAGAGAGCGACCAACAGCAAATAGCTGATGTGGTTTGCAGACCCAATCCTGTTTATCAGGTCAGGCCTGATTAAAAGGCCCTTTTAGAATTTGCATTTTCCTTGACACTCCTTTAATAGTTGTGATAATCAGAGACAATGAGACTGTGTGTGTCTTGACAGTGGCCAACTTGCCCACATTACAATTTCACAATGCGTAAATATGAGCTGGACAGCCTGAATCTGATGATTGTCGGTAAGTGGGATCCTGAGGTGAGCTGTGCTTCCTTCTCATCCCCCTCCCCTCCCAACAGCGTCCTGGATTATTTTACACTCAGGCGCTGAGCAGATCCCTTTCAGACTGCAACTCAAAAGACTTGCACTTAAACTGCACTGGCCTAGATCCAAATTCAGACAGAAAAGATCAAATAAGTAATGTTTTAGGACACACCGCATTTATATTGGGGCTGTTTTCACTGTGGCAGAGGAGATTCCAGAGTGATTTGCTAGAGGTGTTTAAAATTATGAAGAGACAGGACAGGGTTGATGGAAACAGATTGTTTCCAGGAGTCTGGCACGAGGGGACATCGATTTAAGATTAAATATGAGAGACTTGGGACCAAGATAGAAAGAGATGAAAGACTTGCACCTTCCACTGCCTCAGGACGTCCCAAAGCTCTTTCCAGCCCATGACGTACTTTTGAAGTGTAATCACTGTTGTAGAATGCAGGAGAAACTTTTCCTTTTAACACAGAGGGTCGTTACACTGTGGAATGCCTGACCTGAGTGAGTGATTGAAACAAAGACCATGTCAATATTTAACACTACGTTAAAGAGGTGGGTGAAGGGAAAGGGGAATGAAGGGATATGGGATCAAGTTCTGACGAAAGGTCATCGACCTGAAACGTTAACTCTGTTTCTTTCTCCACAGATGCTGCCTGATTTGCTGAGCTTCTCCAGCATTTTCTGTTTTGATTTGGGATCAGGACGACTGGCTCGTGTGAAGGATGAACACCAAACGGGAGTGGTTGGGCCAAATGGCCTGTTTCCTGTGTCGCAATTTCTACGCAATGTGTGAGCGATTGTGGGCAGGGAGAAATCCAAGAGCAGGCCTCGGGGAGTCACGGGGAGAGCGGGCCTCGGGGAGTCACGGGGAGAGCGGGCCTCGGGGAGTCACGGGGAGAGCGGGCCTCGGGGAGTCACGGGGAGAGCGGGCCTCGGGGAGTCACGGGGAGAGCGGGCCTCGGGGAGTCACGGGGAGAGCGGGCCTCGGGGAGTCACGGGGAGAGCGGGCCTCGGGGAGTCACGGGGAGAGCGGGCCTCGGGGAGTCACGGGGAGAGCGGGCCTCGGGGAGTCACGGGGAGAGCGGGCCTCGGGGAGTCACGGGGAGAGCGGGCCTCGGGGAGTCACGGGGAGAGCGGGCCTCGGGGAGTCACGGGGAGAGCGGGCCTCGGGGAGTCACGGGGAGAGCGGGCCTCGGGGAGTCACGGGGAGAGCGGGCCTCGGGGAGTCACGGGGAGAGCGGGCCTGGGAGAGTCACGGGGAGAGCGGGCCTGGGAGAGTCACGGGGAGAGCGGGCCTCGGGGAGTCACGGGGAGAGCGGGCCTCGGGGAGTCACGGGGAGAGCGGGCCTCGGAGAGTCACGCGGAGAGCGGGCCTGGGAGAGTCACGGGGAAAGCGGGCCTGGGGGAGTCACGGGGAGAGCGGGCCTCGGAGAGTCACGGGGAGAGCGGGCCTCGGAGAGTCACGGGGAGAGCGGGCCTCGGAGAGTCACGGCGAGAGCGGGCCTGGGAGAGTCACGGGGAAAGCGGGCCTCGGGGAGAGCGGGTCTCGGGGAGTCACGGGGAGAGCGGGCCTCGGGGAGTCACGGGGAGAGCGGGCCTCGGGGAGTCACGGGGAGAGCGGGCCTCGGGGAGTCACGGGGAGAGCGGGCCTCGGGGAGTCACGGGTAGAGCGGGCCTCGGGGAGTCACGGGGAGAGCGGGCCGCGGGGAGTCACGGGGAGAGCGGGCCTCGGGGACTCACGGGGAGAGCGGGCCTCGGGGAGAGCGGGCCTCGGGGAGAGCGGGCCTCGGGGAGTCACGGGGAGAGCGGGCCTCGGGGAGTCACGGGGAGAGCGGGCCTCGGGGAGTCACGCGGAGAGCGGGCCTCGGGGAGTCACGGGGAGAGCGGGCCACGGGGAGTCACGGGGAGAGCGGGCCTCGGGGAGTCACGCGGAGAGCGGGCCTCGGGAGTCACGGGGAGAGCGGGCCTCGGGGAGTCACGGGGAGAGCGGGCCTCGGGGAGTCACGGGGAGAGCGGGCCTCGGGGAGAGCGGGCCTCGGGGAGTCACGCGGAGAGCGGGCCTCGGGGAGTCACGGGGAGAGCGGGCCTCGGGGAGTCACGCGGAGAGCGGGCCTCGGGGAGTCACGGGGAGAGCGGGCCTCAGGGAGTCACGGGGAGAGCGGGCCTCGGGGAGTCACGGGGAGAGCGGGCCTCGGGGAGTCACGCGGAGAGCGGGCCTCGGGGAGTCACGCGGAGAGCGGGCCTCGGGGAGAGCGGGCCTCGGGGAGTCACGGGGAGAGCGGGCCTCGGGGAGTCACGGGGAGAGCGGGCCTCGGGGAGTCACGCGGAGAGCGGGCCACGGGGAGTCACGGGGAGAGCGGGCCTCGGGGAGTCACGCGGAGAGCGGGCCTCGGGGAGTCACGCGGAGAGCGGGCCTCGGGGAGTCACGCGGAGAGCGGGCCTCGGGGAGTCACGCGGAGAGCGGGCCTCGGGGAGTCACGCGGAGAGCGGGCCTCGGGGAGTCACGCGGAGAGCGGGCCTCGGGGAGTCACGCGGAGAGCGGGCCACGGGGAGTCACGGGGAGAGCGGGCCACGGGGAGTCACGGGGAGAGCGGGCCTCGGGGAGTCACGGGGAGAGCGGGCCTCGGGGAGTCACGGGGAGAGCGGGCCTCGGGGAGTCACGGGGAGAGCGGGCCTCGGGGAGTCACGGGTAGAGCGGGCCTCGGGGAGTCACGGGGAGAGCGGGCCTCGGGGAGTCACGGGGAGAGCGGGCCTCGGGGAGTCACGGGGAGAGCGGGCCTCGGGGAGTCACGGGGAGAGCGGGCCTCGGGGAGTCACGGGGAGAGCGGGCCTCGGAGAGTCACGCGGAGAGCGGGCCTGGGGGAGTCACGGGGAAAGCGGGCCTGGGGGAGTCACGGGGAGAGCGGGCCTCGGAGAGTCACGGCGAGAGCGGGCCTCGGAGAGTCACGGCGAGAGCGGGCCTGGGAGAGTCACGGGGAAAGCGGGCCTCGGGGAGAGCGGGCCTCGGGGAGTCACGGGGAGAGCGGGCCTCGGGGAGTCACGGGGAGAGCGGGCCTCGGGGAGTCACGGGGAGAGCGGGCCTCGGGGAGTCACGGGTAGAGCGGGCCTCGGGGAGTCACGGGGAGAGCGGGCCGCGGGGAGTCACGGGGAGAGCGGGCCTCGGGGACTCACGGGGAGAGCGGGCCTCGGGGAGAGCGGGCCTCGGGGAGAGCGGGCCTCGGGGAGTCACGGGGAGAGCGGGCCTCGGGGAGTCACGGGGAGAGCGGGCCTCGGGGAGTCACGCGGAGAGCGGGCCTCGGGGAGTCACGGGGAGAGCGGGCCACGGGGAGTCACGGGGAGAGCGGGCCTCGGGGAGTCACGCGGAGAGCGGGCCTCGGGAGTCACGGGGAGAGCGGGCCTCGGGGAGTCACGGGGAGAGCGGGCCTCGGGGAGTCACGGGGAGAGCGGGCCTCGGGGAGAGCGGGCCTCGGGGAGTCACGCGGAGAGCGGGCCTCGGGGAGTCACGGGGAGAGCGGGCCTCGGGGAGTCACGCGGAGAGCGGGCCTCGGGGAGTCACGGGGAGAGCGGGCCTCGGGGAGTCACGGGGAGAGCGGGCCTCGGGGAGTCACGCGGAGAGCGGGCCTCGGGGAGAGCGGGCCTCGGGGAGTCACGGGGAGAGCGGGCCTCGGGGAGTCACGGGGAAAGCGGGCCTGGGGGAGTCACGGGGAGAGCGGGCCTCGGAGAGTCACGGGGAGAGCGGGCCTCGGGGAGTCACGGGGAGAGCGGGCCTCGGGGAGTCACGCGGAGAGCGGGCCTCGGGGAGTCACGCGGAGAGCGGGCCACGGGGAGTCACGGGGAGAGCGGGCCTCGGGGAGTCACGCGGAGAGCGGGCCTCGGGGAGTCACGCGGAGAGCGGGCCTCGGGGAGTCACGCGGAGAGCGGGCCTCGGGGAGTCACGCGGAGAGCGGGCCTCGGGGAGTCACGCGGAGAGCGGGCCTCGGGGAGTCACGCGGAGAGCGGGCCACGGGGAGTCACGGGGAGAGCGGGCCACGGGGAGTCACGGGGAGAGCGGGCCTCGGGGAGTCACGGGGAGAGCGGGCCTCGGGGAGTCACGGGGAGAGCGGGCCTCGGGGAGTCACGGGGAGAGCGGGCCTCGGGGAGTCACGGGTAGAGCGGGCCTCGGGGAGTCACGGGGAGAGCGGGCCTCGGGGAGTCACGGGGAGAGCGGGCCTCGGGGAGTCACGGGGAGCGCGGGCCTCGGGGAGTCACGGGGAGAGCGGGCCTCGGGGAGTCACGGGGAGAGCGGGCCTCGGGGAGAGCGGGCCTCGGGGAGTCACGCGGAGAGCGGGCCTCGGGGAGTCACGGGGAGAGCGGGCCTCGGGGAGTCACGGGGAGAGCGGGCCTCGGGGAGTCACGGGGAGAGCGGGCCTCGGGGAGTCACGGGGAGAGCGGGCCTCGGGGAGTCACGGGGAGAGCGGGCCTCGGGGAGTCACGGGGAGAGCGGGCCTCGGGGAGTCACGGGGAGAGCGGGCCTCGGGGAGTCACGGGGAGAGCGGGCCTCGGGGAGTCACGGGGAGAGCGGGCCTCGGGGAGTCACGGGGAGAGCGGGCCTCGGGGAGAGCGGGCCTCGGGGAGTCACGGGGAGAGCGGGCCTCGGGGAGTCACGGGGAGAGCGGGCCTCGGGGAGTCACGGGGAGAGCGGGCCTCGGGGAGTCACGGGGAGAGCGGGCCTCGGGGAGTCACGGGGAGAGCGGGCCTCGGGGAGTCACGGGGAGAGCGGGCCTCGGGGAGTCACGCGGAGAGCGGGCCTCGGGGAGTCACGCGGAGAGCGGGCCTCAGAGAGTCATGTCACGTTGAACCGTCCTCATCCGACGGCCGCAGGCACCCGCGCTCTCCACCAGGGACGAATAATTAGCGACAGGCGCAGCAACCTTGGCTCCTTTCCTTCTCTTTCCCAGCCCAGGGACGCTGATGCCGATGGCAGCATTTCCAACTCCAGCTCCGGATGACGTGGGCTGACTCAGCGCAAGTTGGAGGTGGAACGTCAGAAGAAGGAGAATCGGCCCTTCGATCCCACCAGGGCTCGCCCCTCTCAACACACACCACTTTAAAAAAAACAGATTATCATTATCACATTGCTGTTTGTGGGATCTTGCTGTGCGCAAATTGGCTGCCATGTTTCCTACATTCGAACTTCATTGGCTGTAAAGTGCTTTGGGGCATCCTGAGGTCGTGAAAGGTGCTATATGTCTTTCTTCCACTTTAACTCTCCCAGCTCAATGTGGTTTAGAATCACAGAACAATACAGCACAGAAAGAGGTCATTCGGCCCATCGTGCCTGTGTCGGCTCTTGGAAAGAGCTATCCGATTGGTCCCGCTCCCTTGCTCTTTCCCCAGAGCCCTGTAAATTTTATCCCTTCAAGTATTTATCCAATTCCCTTTCGAAAGTTACTGTTGAATCTGTTTCCACCGCCCATTCACGCAGTGCACTTGGAATGGATTTAGAATTACCCAATCTCTCCAGGCGAGCCTTTCCTATGTCGATAGCTGGGTCGGTCAAAATATGATGCAGGGCTTATATATTACAAAGTTCGTCCATCATGGCCTGACATGCACCCCCACCACCTTAATTCTCCATTTCTACTTTGCTGCCTGGCTTATCGGTCCAGACATTCATCAGTCTTTGGGTGACGACGTTCATTCTGGTTTCTGATTTAAATGTACTTGTGACCAGCTTATGTTTATGGCCCCAGGCCCTGTTAACCTGTTGTAAAGTGATATTCAGGATTTTCGACCTGATCTGAACCAGTCACTTCCCTTCGGTCAATGCTTAATCTTCTCCCTGGACAGAAGAGGTTAAGCTTTTTGACCTGGGTTCTTCTGCTGTGTACAGGTTCAATAAGCCGATGAGACAGCCAAGGCTGTTTTATTGAAAGGGGCTCAATCCCTCCCTCAGATCAAGAACAGAGAAGTAGAAATGACTGCCAGCAATAATAGCAGCCGGACATTTAACGCGGTCGTGTGATGTTCCTATCACCACCATTTTGAAGCAGGAGTAAGGTATGCAAAGTACAGGTGTTAACATCTGTCAGCCATGGCTCAGTGGGCAGCACTCTCACCTCTGTGTCAGAAAGTCATGGGTTCAAGTCCCACTCCAGCGACTTGAGCACAAAATCTAGGCTGATACTCCAGTACCGAGGGAGTGCTGTGCTGCCTTTCGGATGAGACTTTAAACCATTTGCCCTCTCAGGTGGACATAAAAGATCCCATGGCACGATCTCAAAGAGCAGGAGAGCTCTTCCCTGGCCAATATTTATCCCTCAATCAACACCACTGAAACAGACTATCTGGTCATTATCACATTGCTGTTTGTTGGATCTTGCTGTGCGCAAATTGGCTGCTGCGTTTCCCACATTACAACAGTGACGACTCTGAAAGGCGCGATGGAAATGCAAGTCTTTTCTTTATTAACTCTTTGCTTGCTGTAGAAGGATTTCCAGTCTGTGCTCGAATGGGTTCCAGCACGCTTCAAGGTTGCAAGGGAGGGCGAGTGTTGTCCATTATCTGCAATGTACTTTGTTGATACTTCATGATCGTTTGCCAGCCAGGCAGCCCATTACAACATTGGAGGCACCTGCTAAAGGCGGACCTGGACTGATAAGCAAAGTCCATTGTGCTGAGTCAGCAGGCACGGCTGTACTTGCCAGTAATCGAAATCCTCTTCTTCTGTTCAGCTAATGGGCCCTGTGCTGAGAGACGTATTGGACCGCACACGTTGCTGCAGGTACAGAGGGGACTTGGAGTAATAAAGAGTCCTCACCACCACCTCTCTCGACCCCCTCCACTCTGTCTCTCATTTACCATGCTGCTTGTCTGACATCCAGTACTGGACCAGCAGAAATTTCCTCCAAGTAATTATTGGGAAGATGGAAGCCATTGTCTTTGGTCCCCGCCACAAACTCCGTTCCATAGTCACCGACTCCATCCCTCTCCCTGGCTGTTGTCTGAGGCAGAACCAGACCGTTTGTAATCTTGGCGTCCTATTTGACCCAGAGATAAGCTTCCGACCATCTATCTGCTACATCACCTAAGACCGTCTACTTGCACCTCCGTAACATCGTCCGTCTCTGCCCCTGCCTCAGCTCATCTGCTGCTGAAACCCTCATCCATGCCTTTGTTACCTTGAGACTGGACGATTCCAATGGTCTCCTGGCCGGTCTCCCATCTTCCACCCGTCATAAACCTGAGCTCATCTAAAACTCTGCTGCCCATATCCTAACTGACCAAGTCCTGTTCACCCATCACTCCTGTGCTCGCTGACCTACATTGTCTGGGAATACCTCGATTTTAAAATTCTCATCCTGACCAGTGTCACCTTCTCCAGCCCTTTAACCCTCCGCGACCTCTGCACTCTAATTCTTGCCTCTTGCGTATTCCCAATTTTAACCACCCCACCATTGGCGGCTGTGCCTTCAGCTGCCTAGGCCCGAAGCTCTGGAATTCCCTCCCTGAACCTCGGCACCTCTCCTCCTTTAAGGCACTCCTTAAAACCTATCTCTTTGACCAAACTTTTGGTCACCTGTCCTAATATCTCCTTTAATTTTAAGTTTATGCCCCCTTGTTCTGGGACTCTCCCACCAGAGGAAATAGACTGGAAGCCAGGTATTTGGAAGGAGGGGAGCAGAGTCAGAACTAACAGCCCCTTAACAACAGTAAGCCAAGAATATCGTCATTTGTGTGGGGGAATTGGAAAAGGGAATAAATGAACAGAATTTTCAACGAGTTTATTTTACCTGGCGGAATCAGAAGTGGACCTGTGCCAGTTAATAAATCCTCTCAGCTTCTGCCAGTTACCAAACGAAGGAGACGGCTGAAAGTCGGGGTGCAGGGGTGGGCTGCTGAAGGTCTCAGCGCCCACACTGGGGTATGGTTCCACGGACGGCGGTCACCTGCTGGTACTTTTTCCACATGATAGTTGCAGATGACGAAGGCCATTCGGCCCGTTTTAACTGCCCTATCCAGAATGAGCCGATGGCCTCCCCACGATCGCAGCCAATCGTTTCTCAAATGATTCCGGGGGGGGGGCGGGGGTGGGGGGGTTTCCCTCCGTTCCTCTATTCCGTTCATCAATCACTCTTTATGTGAGGGCGAACTTCCTGACATCAGTCTGAAAACGTGTGAGTCTTAACCGGCTATTCGACTGTGGAGGGCAGTCAGAATGGATTCCCACCCGACATCCACTTCCAGGGAGTCTTTTTTTTAAATTTCAAGATATACTTTATTTCATAAAATTTAAAGTTTTAAATTTTACACACAGTTTACAAGTAGAAAGACACCAATTCCAGCAAGGCCGTTCAAAGCAATACAGTGCAGACCGCATACACTATGATCTCATTATTACAATTTTAAAACACAGGATATATCTTCTAATACATTTTGTACAATACAAGATGGGGTGGCCTTATACCATGGCCTTTCCCCATAGGGCTTGGGTCGCACCTTGCTTCAGTGCGTCCCGAAGCACGTACACCTGGACCTTGGAGTGTGCCAGTCAGCAACACCCGCTCATGGACAGCTCCTTCAGCTGGAAGACCAACAGGTTTCGGGTGGAACGAAGGGCCTCCTTCACCGAGTTGATATCTATCTCGGTGTGCGTCCTGGGGAACAGCCCCGAGAGCACAGCGTCCTGTTGGGGATGAACTGGGACAGATACCAACACATCTCTCTCCACACCTTCTGCGCGAAGGGGCAGTCGATCAGGAGGTGGACGGCGGTCTGGGCCCCGCCGTAGCCTCGAGGGCAGCTCGTGGTGGCGCTGAGATTTATGCGGACAACACTGACAGGGCCTTTCTCACCACCATCCAGGCTCCATCCCGGTGCCTGTTGGTCAGTTCTGGCGATGAGATGTTCTGCCAAATGGGAACTGCCCGATCGGATCCACCCTCTCCTTTCCCTGCGGGACCCCCAGAACGTTCCTTGTCGACCACTGTCTGACGGCCTTGTGGTCGAAGGGGTTCCTCCTCAGGAACTTGTGCACTTAGGACAAGTGGGGGGTACGGTCCAGCCGGACACGACATCATACACCTGCTCGGCCAGACCCAGCCTTCCCAGTGTGTTGAATAAGTCGAAACTCAGCACGGAGTGACACTTGGTGTTTGCGTACTGGGGCTCTACACACATCCTGAGGCAGCCCCACACACAAAGGTGGCCATCAGGATCAGAGCAGCATTGGGGACGCTCTTCCCCACTTTGTCTGGGGGCTTGTACATGGTGACCCAGTGGACACGTTCTACCTTGGACCTCCAGACAAAGTGGAAGATAACTCGGGTGACTGTGATGGTGGATCGGCGGGGAATGGGCCAGACCCTGGCCATGTAGAGCAACACCGCGAGTACCTCGCACCATATCACCAGGTTCCTGCTGGTTATGGAGAGGGATTGCCCCTCCCTCACATATCAAGCTTCTGTTTAACCTTGGCGATCCGCTCCTCCCAGTTCTTCGTGCAGGCCAGGGGCCCCCCGAACCAGATCCCCAGCACCTTCAGGTAGTCAGACCTGACGTTGAAGGGGACAAAGGATCTCCCACCTGCCAAAGAACATGGCCTCGCTCTTACTTTGATTCACTCTGGCCCCTGAGGCCAGCTCGAAGCGGTCACAGATGCCCATCAGTCTGTGGACTGACTACTGATCGGAGCAAAAGACAGTGACATTGTCTACGGACAGGGAAGCCTTAACCTGAGAGCCTCCTTTGCCTGGGATCGTCACCCTCCTTCCTGATGGACGCGGCAAACGGCTCCAGACAACACACGAACATGACCGCGGAGAGAGAACAGCCCTGCCTGACTCCAGATCTGGGGAGCTCTCCAACTCCCACCCATTGATTAGGACTGCACTACGGATGTCCGTGCAGAGCTGTCAGATCCAATCGCGGATTCCCTCCC
>NW_027139107.1:0-21646 GCF_035084215.1 Heptranchias perlo | reverse complement strand
TGACGTCAGCAAGTGACTCACACTGCAGAGCAGGCTTTAAAGGCAAAGGGGCCCCCAATTCACAGTCACTCTGCAGCACAGCACCACTTAAAGGGGCAGTCCCGCTCCACCCCGCCTTACAACCTGCTTTATGGAAACGTCTTACCCCCACCCCGGTCCCTCTCCGCGCGGGTGTGTGTGTGTGTGCATAATCCCAGACCCTAACCCTAATGCGGTGTCAGAAGGATATTCGACATTGGAGGCCGTATCCACAAATCGCTGAAGGTGGCGGGGGCAAGGTGGTTAAGAAAGTGTACGGGACACTTTGGGCCGGAGCGGACACGATGGGCCGAACGTCCCCCTCTCTGCACTGTGTCTTTGCCATGGTTCTGTGACACTTGGCTTTGTAAATTGAATACAAAAACAAGGAAGTCATGCTAAACCTTTACAAATCACTGGGTTAGGCCTCACAGGGAGAATTGTGTCCAACTCTGGGCTCCACACTTTAGGAAGGATGTCAGGGCCTTGGAGAGGGTGCGGAGGAGATTTAGCAGGATGACACCAGGGATGAGGGACTTCAGTTATGTGGAGAGACTGGAGAAGCTGGGGTTGATCTCCTTAGAGCAGAGAAGGTTGACGGGCGATCTAATAAAGGTATTCAAAATAATAAGGGGTTTTCATAGAGCAAGGAGGGACAAACTGTTTCCTCTGGCAAGTGGGTCGGTGACCAGAGAGGTCATTGATTTCAAATAAAGAACCAGAGGGGAGATGGGGAGAGATGTTTTCACACAGAGGATTGTTAAGATCTGGAAGGCATTTCCTGAAAGGGTGGAATCAGGTTCCATGGGAACTTTCAAAAGGCAATTGGACATGATCTTGAAGAGGAAAATTTGCAGGGTTACGGGGAGAAGGCTGGGCTGTGGGACAGCTCTTTCAGAGAGCTGGCACAGGCACGATGGGCCGATTGGCCTCCTCCTGTGCTGTATCGTTCTACGATGGTCCACGCCCGACACTCCCACACTTTTCAGCTGGGCAGGGATCGGGGCAGGAACCCTGGCTGATTTCCCTCCCTCCCTCCATCTCTTCCCCCCTACCTCTCTGCCCACCCCCTCCCGCCATGTCCTGCTGCCATTAAGAGTCTGACCTTAGATTAAGATGCTAAGAATACCGTGCCCTTCAATGGGACTGGATTGAGCTAAGCTGAGCTGAGCTGAACTGGGAGGAATGCAGCTGTTGAAGGGCAAGACTGACACCAGGCTCTGATTACACGTCTGAGCAGAGTCTGCAAATGTCACTGGGAACCTTACACCGACTGTGGTAAACTCACCGGGGAGGGGGGAGGAGGGAGGGGGAGAGAGAGAGAGAGAGAGAGGAGAGAGAGAGGGAGAGGAGAGAGAGAGAGGGGGGGAGGGAGGGAGAGAGGAGAGAGAGGGGAGAGGGAGAGAGGAGAGGGAGAGGGAGAGAGAGGGGGAGGGGGAGAGGAGAGAGAGAGAGGGGGGAGGGAGAGAGAGAGGAGAGAGGGAGAGGAGAGAGAGAGAGGGGGGAGTTAGAGAGAGAGGGGGAGAGAGAGAGAGGGAGAGGAGAGAGAGAGAGGAGAGAGAGGGAGAGGAGAGAGAGAGGGGGGGAGAGGAGAGAGGGAGAGGAGAGAGGGGGAGAGAGAGGGAGAGGGGGGGGAGGGAGGGAGAGGGGGGGGAGGGAGGGAGAGGGGGGAGGGGGAGAGAGAGAGAGAGGGGGAGAGAGAGGGGGGAGGGGGAGAGAGAGCGGGAGAGAGAGGGAGAGGGAGGGAGAGAGAGGGGGGGAGGGAGAGGGGGAGAGGAGAGAGAGAGAGGGGGGGAGGGAGAGGGGGAGAGGAGAGAGAGAGAGAGGGGGGAGGGAGAGAGAGAGAGAGGGGGGAGGGAGAGAGAGAGAGAGGGAGGGAGGGAGGGAGAGAGAGGGGGGAGGGGGAGAGGGAGGAGAGAGAGAGAGAGAGGGAGAGAGAAGGAGAGAGTGTGAGTGTGCGAGTGAATAGTCTGATCACTTGAGCCCTGTTTGTGTGCGCTGGTTCGGCACTGCGGGGGTTAAAGTCCGTCACAGCTCACCCTGGAGCTCAGGGCCCTGAGAGATACCAACAAACACCCGAGCTGGAGGAACGAGCTGAGCCGAGCTTTGTGGGAGTGCGTGACCTTCACAATCGACCTCCTTCAGTACGTGCGTTTGTGGCGGGAGGAGGGAGTGCTGACACACAGCTCAGCTCAGCAGAAGGCAGCATCGTTTCCCCCCCCGCCACCTCCTCACAAACACACACATAATCCCCCAGCAACACAGTGTCAGAAAATGCCCACAGAGAGCTGGCACACGATGCCAAGCAATGAGGGTGACATCACCTCCCGTTTATACCGGGCGTCTAACCGAGTGAAACCTCCCCCCGAGGGGCTTCACAGGAGCGGATATCAGACCCCGGGGCCACGGGAGGAGATATCAGGACAGGGGACCAAAAGCTCGGGCAAAGAGGGAGGGTTTAAGGAGGGTCTTAAAGGAGGAGGGGGAGAGGATTAGGGAGGGAATTCCAGAGCTCAGGGCCCAGGCGGCTGAAGGCACGGCCGCCAATGGTGGAGCGATGGGAGCGGGAGATGGACAAGAGGCCAGAATTGGAGGAGGGCAGAGATCTCGGAGGGTTGTAGGGGCTGGAGGGGGTTACGGAGATAGGGAGGGAGGGAGGCGAGGGCCATGGAGGGATTTGAACAGGAGGATGAGAATTGTAGGGGCTGGAGGGGGTTACAGAGATAGGGAGGGGGGGTGAGGGGACAGAGGCGGGGGGCGAGGGGACAGAGGGGGGGGCGAGGGGACAGAGGGGGGGGACGAGGGGACAGAGGTGGGGGTGGGTCGAGGGGACAGAGGGGGGGGTTGAGGGGAGAGGGGGGGGGGCGAGGGGAGAGAGGGGGGGGGCGAGGGGACAGACGGGGGGGCGAGGGGACAGAGGTGGGGGTGGGTCGAGGGGACAGAGGGGGGGGACGAGGGGACAGAGGTGGGGGTGGGTCGAGGGGACAGAGGGGGGGGGGCGAGGGGACAGAGGTAGAGACAGATCCAGCTGCCCAGCCTGTCGGCCGTCCAACAGGTGCAGTCTTTAGGGACGATCTGATATCTGGGGGAGGTCAGAACTCGATCCTCAGCGGGTGCTGCATTAAATCCACTGTCCAAACTAACGACTGGACCAATCCCATCACCCCGACTCTGTCTGTCCCCAAACCCCCTATAACCCACCCTCCCAATCCCCTCCCCAAACCCCCCATAACCCACCCTCCCAATCCCCTCCCCAAACCCCCCATAACCCACCCTCCCAATCCCCTCCCCAAACCCCCCATAACCCACCCTCCCAATCCCCTCCCCAAACCCCCCATAACCCACCCTCCCAATCCCCTCCCCAAACCCCCCATAACCCACCCTCCCAATCCCCTCCCCAAACCCCCCATAACCCACCCTCCCAATCCCCTCCCCAAACCCCCCATAACCCACCCTCCCAATCCCCTCCCCAAACCCCCCATAACCCACCCTCCCAATCCCCTCCCCAAACCCCCCATAACCCACCCTCCCAATCCCCTCCCCAAACCCCCCATAACCCACCCTCCCAATCCCCTCCCCAAACCCCCCCATAACGCTCCCTCCCAACCCCCCCATCCCCTCCCCAAACCCCCCATAACCCACCCTCCCAATCCCCTCCCCAAACCCCCCATAACCCACCCTCCCAATCCCCTCCCCAAACCCCCCATAACCCACCCTCCCAATCCCCTCCCCAAACCCCCCATAACGCTCCCTCCCAACCCCCTCCATCCCCTCCCCAAGCCCCCCATAACCCACCCTCCCAACCCCCTCCCCAAGCCCCCCATAACCCTGCCTCCATCCCCTCCACAGCTCAGCCCCACACCAGGTGAGGTGAGATGAGCTCGCTCAGCACTAGGCCGGAGATGGGGCCTGGGCCTTTCCTGCTTTGTGTGGGGCTCCTCATGCCCTTCGATGGACGAGTGCAAGTTCTGACCTACCTGGGGTGGGTGAGAGAGTATCGAGCGGTGGTCCTGTCCGATGAGGAGCTCAGAGTGACCTCAGGCGGAGGTTCTCACTCTGTTATAAACCCGGCTGGGAATGCAGGGTTATTTTTAACCTGCCTCCTCCTCACTGCCTCTGACCTTTTCTCGAAGAGCGTCTCAGCTTTCAGCTTAACCTTATCCGTTCCTGCAAAACACACCCTGACATTAAAGACTGTTCAGAAAGGGCTGGGGCATAGCCAGGGGGAGTGGGAGGTCGTGATTCTTACACAGCAATGTAGGAACAGGAGGAGGCCATTCAGCCCCTCGGGCCTGGTACACAGGAACAGGAGGAGGCCATTCAGCCCCTCGGGCCTGGTACACAGGAAAAGGAGGAGGCCATTCAGCCCCTCGGGCCTGGTACACAGGGACAGGAGGAGGCCATTCAGCCCCTCGAGCCTGTTCAATCGGATCGTGACTGATCTGTCCCTGAACCCCATTCCCCCCTCCCTTTGTCCGTATCCCTCGATCCCCAACAAAAATCTCCCGATCTCAGTCTCGAAAACTCCAACTGACCCCCAACACCCACAGCTTTTATTTGGGGGGAGAGAGTTCCAGATTCCCACTCCCCCTTTGTGTGAAGAAATCCTTCCTGACATCACCCCTGAACGGCCGAGCTCTGATTTTAAGATTATTCCCCCCCTTGTTCTGGACTCTCCCACCAGAGGAAATAGTTTCTCTCCATCGACCCCATCAAATCCTTTAATCATCTTAAACCCCTCGATTAGATCACCCCTTAATCTCCGACACTCGAGGGAATACAAGCCCAGTCTGTGTCACCTCTCCTCGTTATTTAACCCTTTAAGCCCCCGGGATCGTTCTAGTGAATCTGCTCTGCGCCCCCTCCAAGGCCAGTATATCTTTCCTGAGGTGCGGTGCCCAGAACTGAACGCAGTCTCTCCAGACTGGGTCTGACCAGAGGTCAGTATAACTGGAGCATCATCTCCCATCCCTTCGTATTCCAGCCCCTCGAGATAAAGGCCTCCCTCCCACTGGCCTTTTCACTCTTTGTACCCGTCCGCTGGCTTTTAATGATGTGTGTACTCGGGACCCTGTCATCTCCCTGCTCCTCCACAGTGCCGAGCCTCTCCCCATTTAGAGAACACTCTGATCGATCACCCTTAGGTCTGAAGTCGATGATACCGAGTTAGGAGGGACAGAGAGTTGTGTATCTGAGTTTACTGACGATACCGAGTTAGGAGGGACAGTGAGTTGTGTATCTGAGTTTACTGATGATACCGAGTTAGGAGGGACAGTGAGTTGTGTATCTGAGTTTACTGATGATACAGAGTTAGGAGGGACAGAGAGTTGTGTATCTGAGTTTACTGACGATACCGAGTTAGGAGGGACAGTGAGTTGTGTATCTGAGTTTACTGATGATACAGAGTTAGGAGGGACAGAGAGTTGTGTATCTGAGTTTACTGACGATACCGAGTTAGGAGGGACAGTGAGTTGTGTATCTGAGTTTACTGATGATACAGAGTTAGGAGGGACAGAGAGTTGTGTATCTGAGTTTACTGACGATACCGAGTTAGGAGGGACAGTGAGTTGTGTATCTGAGTTTACTGATGATACCGAGTTAGGAGGGACAGTGAGTTGTGTATCTGAGTTTACTGACGATACCGAGTTAGGAGGGACAGTGAGTTGTGTATCTGAGTTTACTGACGATACCGAGTTAGGAGGGACAGAGAGTTGTGTATCTGAGTTTACTGACGATACCGAGTTAGGAGGGACAGTGAGTTGTGTATCGGAGTTTACTGATGATACCGAGTTAGGAGGGACAGTGAGTTGTGTATCTGAGTTTACTGACGATACCGAGTTAGGAGGGACAGTGAGTTGTGTATCTGAGTTTACTGATGATACCGAGTTAGGAGGGACAGTGAGTTGTGTATCTGAGTTTACTGATGATACCGAGTTAGGAGGGACAGTGAGTTGTGTATCTGAGTTTACTGATGATACCGAGTTAGGAGGGACAGAGAGTTGTGTATCTGAGTTTACTGATGATACCGAGTTAGGAGGGACAGAGAGTTGTGTATCTGAGTTTACTGATGATACCGAGTTAGGAGGGACAGTGAGTTGTGTATCTGAGTTTACTGATGATACCGAGTTAGGAGGGACAGAGAGTTGTGTATCTGAGTTTACTGATGATACCGAGTTAGGAGGGACAGAGAGTTGTTTATCTGAGTTTACTGATGATACCGAGTTAGGAGGGACAGTGAGTTGTGTATCTGAGTTTACTGATGATACCGAGTTAGGAGGGACAGAGAGTTGTGTATCTGAGTTTACTGACGATATCGAGTTAGGAGGGACAGAGAGTTGTGTATCTGAGTTTACTGATGATACCGAGTTAGGAGGGACAGTGAGTTGTGTATCTGAGTTTACTGACGATATCGAGTTAGGAGGGACAGTGAGTTGTGTATCTGAGTTTACTGACGATACCGAGTTAGGAGGGACAGAGAGTTGTGTATCTGAGTTTACTGACGATACCGAGTTAGGAGGGACAGTGAGTTGTGTATCTGAGTTTACTGACGATATCGAGTTAGGAGGGACAGTGAGTTGTGTATCTGAGTTTACTGATGATACCGAGTTAGGAGGGACAGAGAGTTGTGTATCTGAGTTTACTGATGATACCGAGTTAGGAGGGACAGAGAGTTGTGTATCTGAGTTTACTGATGATACAGAGTTAGGAGGGACAGTGAGTTGTGTATCTGAGTTTACTGATGATACTGAGTTAGGAGGGACAGTGAGTTGTGTATCTGAGTTTACTGACGATATCGAGTTAGGAGGGACAGTGAGTTGTGTATCTGAGTTTACTGATGATACCGAGTTAGGAGGGACAGAGAGTTGTGTATCTGAGTTTACTGACGATACCGAGTTAGGAGGGACAGAGAGTTGTGTATCTGAGTTTACTGATGATACTGAGTTAGGAGGGACAGTGAGTTGTGTATCTGAGTTTACTGATGATACCGAGTTAGGAGGGACAGAGAGTTGTGTATCTGAGTTTACTGACGATACCGAGTTAGGAGGGACAGTGAGTTGTGTATCTGAGTTTACTGACGATATCGAGTTAGGAGGGACAGTGAGTTGTGTATCTGAGTTTACTGACGATACCGAGTTAGGAGGGACAGTGAGTTGTGTATCTGAGTTTACTGACGATATCGAGTTAGGAGGGACAGAGAGTTGTGTATCTGAGTTTACTGACGATACCGAGTTAGGAGGGACAGTGAGTTGTGTATCTGAGTTTACTGACGATATCGAGTTAGGAGGGACAGAGAGTTGTGTATCTGAGTTTACTGATGATACTGAGTTAGGAGGGACAGTGAGTTGTGTATCTGAGTTTACTGATGATACCGAGTTAGGAGGGACAGTGAGTTGTGTATCTGAGTTTACTGATGATACTGAGTGAGGAGGGACAGTGAGTTGTGTATCTGAGTTTACTGATGATACCGAGTTAGGAGGGACAGTGAGTTGTGTATCTGAGTTTACTGACGATACTGAGTTAGGAGGGACAGTGAGTTGTGTATCTGAGTTTACTGACGATATCGAGTTAGGAGGGACAGTGAGTTGTGTATCTGAGTTTACTGATGATACCGAGTTAGGAGGGACAGAGAGTTGTGTATCTGAGTTTACTGACGATATCGAGTTAGGAGGGACAGTGAGTTGTGTATCTGAGTTTACTGATGATATCGAGTTAGGAGGGACAGTGAGTTGTGTATCTGAGTTTACTGATGATACCGAGTTAGGAGGGACAGTGAGTTGTGTATCTGCGTTTACTGATGATACCGAGTTAGGAGGGACAGTGAGTTGGGTATCTGATACACACTCTCCCCACATTGAACTCCATTTGCCGCAGTTTTGCCCATTCACTTAATCCAGCAGTGACCATTTGACACTTTCCACTGCCCTCAAAACAACCCTCTGTATCGTCAGTAAACTCAGATACACAACTCTCTGTCCCTCCTAACTCGGTATCGTCAGTAAACTCAGATACACAACTCTCTGTCCCTCCTAACTCGATATCGTCAGTAAACTCAGATACACAACTCACTGTCCCTCCTAACTCGGTATCGTCAGTAAACTCAGATACACAACTCTCTGTCCCTCCTAACTCGGTATCATCAGTAAACTCAGATACACAACTCTCTGTCCCTCCTAACTCGGTATCGTCAGTAAACTCAGATACACAACTCACTGTCCCTCCTAACTCGGTATCGTCAGTAAACTCAGATACACAACTCACTGTCCCTCCTAACTCGGTATCGTCAGTAAACTCAGATACACAACTCACTGTCCCTCCTAACTCGGTATCGTCAGTCAACTCAGATACACAACTCACTGTCCCTCCTAACTCGGTATCGTCAGTAAACTCAGATACACAACTCTCTGTCCCTCCTAACTCGGTATCGTCAGTAAACTCAGATACACAACTCACTGTCCCTCCTAACTCGGTATCATCAGTAAACTCAGATACACAACTCACTGTCCCTCCTAACTCGGTATCGTCAGTAAACTCAGATACACAACTCTCTGTCCCTACGAACTCGGTATCGTCAGTAAACTCAGATAGACAACTCTCTGTCCCTCCTAACTCGGTATCATCAGTAAACTCAGATACACAACTCTCTGTCCCTCCTAACTCGGTATCATCAGTAAACTCAGATACATAACTCACTGTCCCTCCTAACTCGGTATCGTCAGTCAACTCAGATACACAACTCACTGTCCCTCCTAACTCTGTATCATCAGTAAACTCAGATACACAACTCACTGTCCCTCCTAACTCGGTATCATCAGTAAACTCAGATACACAACTCTCTGTCCCTCCTAACTCGGTATCGTCAGCAAACTCAGATACACAACTCTCTGTCCCTCCTAACTCAGTATCGTCAGTAAACTCAGATACACAACTCTCTGTCCCTCCTAACTCGGTATCGTCAGTAAACTCAGATACACAACTCACTGTCCCTCCTAACTCGATATCATCAGTAAACTCAGATACACAACTCACTGTCCCTCCTAACTCGATATCGTCAGTAAACTCAGATACACAACTCACTGTCCCTCCTAACTCGGTATCGTCAGTAAACTCAGATACACAACTCACTGTCCCTCCTAACTCGATATCATCAGTAAACTCAGATACACAACTCACTGTCCCTCCTAACTCGATATCGTCAGTAAACTCAGATACACAACTCACTGTCCCTCCTAACTCGGTATCGTCAGTAAACTCAGATACACAACTCTCTGTCCCTCCTAACTCTATATCATCAGTAAACTCAGATACACAACTCTCTGTCCCTCCTAACTCGGTATCATCAGTAAACTCAGATACACAACTCACTGTCCCTCCTAACTCGGTATCGTCAGTAAACTCAGATACACAACTCACTGTCCCTCCTAACTCTGTATCATCAGTAAACTCAGATACACAACTCACTGTCCCTCCTAACTCGGTATCGTCAGTAAACTCAGATAGACAACTCTCTGTCCCTCCTAACTCGGTATCATCAGTAAACTCAGATACACAACTCTCTGTCCCTCCTAACTCGATATCGTCAGTAAACTCAGATACACAACTCTCTGTCCCTCCTAACTCGGTATCGTCAGTAAACTCAGATACACAACTCACTGTCCCTCCTAACTCGATATCGTCAGTAAACTCAGATACACAACTCACTGTCCCTCCTAACTCGATATCGTCAGTAAACTCAGATACACAACTCACTGTCCCTCCTAACTCGGTATCGTCAGTAAACTCAGATACACAACTCTCTGTCCCTCCTAACTCGGTATCGTCAGTAAACTCAGATACACAACTCACTGTCCCTCCTAACTCGATGTCATCAGT
The DNA here is from genome assembly GCF_035084215.1 of Heptranchias perlo. NCBI lineage: Eukaryota > Metazoa > Chordata > Chondrichthyes > Hexanchiformes > Hexanchidae > Heptranchias > Heptranchias perlo. Next base: position 11,758 of record NW_027139107.1, on the reverse strand, counting down.
AAACTCAGATACACAACTCACTGTCCCTCCTAGCTCCGTATCGTCAGTAAACTCAGATACACAACTCACTGTCCCTCCTAACTCGATATCGTCAGTAAACTCAGATATACAACTCTCTGTCACTCCTAACTCGGTATCGTCAGTGAACTCAGATACACAACTCACTGTCCCTCCTAACTCGATATCATCAGTAAACTCAGATACACAACTCACTGTCCCTCCTAACTCCAAATCGTCAGTAAACTCAGATACACAACTCTCTGTCCCTCCTAACTCGGTATCGTCAGTAAACTCAGATACACAACTCACTGTCCCTCCTAACTCGGTATCGTCAGTAAACTCAGATACACAACTCACTGTCCCTCCTAACTCGGTATCGTCAGTAAACTCAGATACACAACTCACTGTCCCTCCTAACTCGGTATCGTCAGTAAACTCAGATACACAACTCTCTGTCCCTCCTAACTCGGTATCGTCAGTAAACTCAGATACACAACTCACTGTCCCTCCTAACTCGGTATCATCAGTAAACTCAGATACACAACTCACTGTCCCTCCTAACTCGGTATCGTCAGTAAACTCAGATACACAACTCTCTGTCCCTACGAACTCGGTATCATCAGTAAACTCAGATACACAACTCTCTGTCCCTCCTAACTCGGTATCATCAGTAAACTCAGATACATAACTCACTGTCCCTCCTAACTCGGTATCGTCAGTCAACTCAGATACACAACTCACTGTCCCTCCTAACTCTGTATCATCAGTAAACTCAGATACACAACTCACTGTCCCTCCTAACTCGGTATCATCAGTAAACTCAGATACACAACTCTCTGTCCCTCCTAACTCGGTATCGTCAGCAAACTCAGATACACAACTCTCTGTCCCTCCTAACTCAGTATCGTCAGCAAACTCAGATACACAACTCTCTGTCCCTCCTAACTCAGTATCGTCAGTAAACTCAGATACACAACTCTCTGTCCCTCCTAACTCGGTATCGTCAGTAAACTCAGATACACAACTCACTGTCCCTCCTAACTCGATATCATCAGTAAACTCAGATACACAACTCACTGTCCCTCCTAACTCGATATCGTCAGTAAACTCAGATACACAACTCACTGTCCCTCCTAACTCGGTATCGTCAGTAAACTCAGATACACAACTCACTGTCCCTCCTAACTCGATATCATCAGTAAACTCAGATACACAACTCACTGTCCCTCCTAACTCGATATCGTCAGTAAACTCAGATACACAACTCACTGTCCCTCCTAACTCGGTATCGTCAGTAAACTCAGATACACAACTCTCTGTCCCTCCTAACTCTATATCATCAGTAAACTCAGATACACAACTCTCTGTCCCTCCTAACTCGGTATCATCAGTAAACTCAGATACACAACTCACTGTCCCTCCTAACTCGATATCGTCAGTAAACTCAGATACACAACTCACTGTCCCTCCTAACTCGGTATCGTCAGTAAACTCAGATACACAACTCACTGTCCCTCCTAACTCTGTATCATCAGTAAACTCAGATACACAACTCACTGTCCCTCCTAACTCGGTATCGTCAGTAAACTCAGATAGACAACTCTCTGTCCCTCCTAACTCGGTATCATCAGTAAACTCAGATACACAACTCTCTGTCCCTCCTAACTCGATATCGTCAGTAAACTCAGATACACAACTCTCTGTCCCTCCTAACTCGGTATCGTCAGTAAACTCAGATACACAACTCACTGTCCCTCCTAACTCGATATCGTCAGTAAACTCAGATACACAACTCACTGTCCCTCCTAACTCGATATCGTCAGTAAACTCAGATACACAACTCACTGTCCCTCCTAACTCGGTATCGTCAGTAAACTCAGATACACAACTCTCTGTCCCTCCGAACTCGGTATCGTCAGTAAACTCAGATACACAACTCACTGTCCCTCCTAACTCGATGTCATCAGTAAACTCAGATACACAACTCACTGTCCCTCCTAGCTCCGTATCGTCAGTAAACTCAGATACACAACTCACTGTCCCTCCTAACTCGATATCGTCAGTAAACTCAGATACACAACTCTCTGTCCCTCCTAACTCGGTATCGTCAGTGAACTCAGATACACAACTCACTGTCCCTCCTAACTCGATATCATCAGTAAACTCAGATACACAACTCACTGTCCCTCCTAACTCCAAATCGTCAGTAAACTCAGATACACAACTCACTGTCCCTCCTAACTCGGTATCGTCAGTAGACTCAGATACACAACTCTCTGTCCCTCCTAACTCGGTATCGTCAGTAAACTCAGATACACAACTCACTGTCCCTCCTAACTCGGTATCGTCAGTAAACTCAGATACACAACTCACTGTCCCTCCTAACTCGGTATCGTCAGTAAACTCAGATACACAACTCACTGTCCCTCCTAACTCGGTATCATCAGTAAACTCAGATACACAACTCACTGTCCCTCCTAACTCGATATCATCAGTAAACTCAGATACACAACTCACTGTCCCTCCTAACTCGGTATCGTCAGTAAACTCAGATACACAACTCACTGTCCCTCCTAACTCGGTATCGTCAGTAAACTCAGATACACAACTCACTGTCCCTCCTAACTCGATATCGTCAGTAAACTCAGATACACAACTCTCTGTCCCTCCTAACTCGGTATCGTCAGTAAACTCAGATACACAACTCACCGTCCCTCCTAACTCAGTATCATCAGTAAACTCCGATACACAACTCACTGTCCCTCCTAACTCGGTATCATCAGTAAACTCAGATACACAACTCTCTGTCCCTCCTAACTCGGTATCGTCAGTAAACTCAGATACACAACTCTCTGTCCCTCCTAACTCGGTATCGTCAGTAAACTCAGATACACAACTCTCTGTCCCTCCTAACTCGGTATCGTCAGTAAACTCAGATACACAACTCTCTGTCCCTCCTAACTCGGTATCATCAGTAAACTCAGATACACAACTCACTGTCCCTCCTAACTCGATATCGTCAGTAAACTCAGATACACAACTCTCTGTCCCTCCTAACTCGGTATCATCAGTAAACTCAGATACACAACTCACTGTCCCTCCTAACTCGGTATAGTCAGTAAACTCAGATACACAACTCACTGTCCCTCCTAACTCGGTATCATCAGTAAACTCAGATACACAACTCACTGTCCCTCCTAACTCGGTATCATCAGTAAACTCAGATACACAACTCACTGTCCCTCCTAACTCGGTATCATCAGTAAACTCAGATACACAACTCACTGTCCCTCCTAACTCGATATCGTCAGTAAACTCAGATACACAACTCACTGTCCCTCCTAACTCAGTATAGTCAGTAAACTCAGATACACAACTCTCTGTCCCTCCTAACTCGGTATTGTCAGTAAACTCAGATACACAACTCTCTGTCCCTCCTAACTCGATATCGTCAGTAAACTCAGATACACAACTCTCTGTCCCTCCTAACTCGGTATCGTCAGTAAACTCAGATACACAACTCTCTGTCCCTCCTAACTCGGTATCGTCAGTAAACTCAGATACACAACTCTCTGTCCCTCCTAACTCGGTATCGTCAGTAAACTCAGATACACAACTCTCTGTCCCTCCTAACTCGGTATCGTCAGTAAACTCAGATACACAACTCTCTGTCCCTCCTAACTCGGTATCGTCAGTAAACTCAGATACACAACTCTCTGTCCCTCCTAACTCGGTATCGTCAGTAAACTCAGATACACAACTCACTGTCCCTCCTAACTCTGTATCATCAGTAAACTCAGATACACAACTCACTGTCCCTCCTAACTCGATATCGTCAGTAAACTCAGATACACAACTCACTGTCCCTCCTAACTCGATATCATCAGTAAACTCAGATACACAACTCACTGTCCCTCCTAACTCGATATCGTCAGTAAACTCAGATACACAACTCACTGTCCCTCCTAACTCGGTATCGTCAGTAAACTCAGATACACAACTCTCTGTTCCTTCATCCAAGTCATTAATAAATCTGGTGAAAAGCTGAGACCCCAGTCCAGATCACTGGGAGACACCACTGGACACACCCTGCCAATCAGAGTCCCTACTCTTCATCCCCTCTCTCTGTCTTCTGCCTGAGAACCAATTCCCAACCCAAGTCAAAAGCCCACCTCCAATTCTGTGTGCTCTCAGCCTTGTTAATAATCTCTTGTGTGGAACCTTATCAAATGCTTTCTGGAGGTCCATAGAGACAACATGCATGGACACTCCCCTATCCACCGTGCTGGTCATCTCCTCAAAACATCAAGCTGGATTCTCAGACCTGAATTGCCCATAACAAAGCCATGCTGGCTCGGCCTGACCAGCTCATATATATTTGTCTCAGGATTCAGTAACACGATCCCTGAGGACAGTTTCCAGTACCTTCCCCACGAGCAGCATTAAACGAACGGATTAAAAACTCAAAGGGGAAAGAGCAGGGGAGTGGGACTGATTGGATAGATCTTTCAAAGAGCTGGCACAGGCCCGGTGGGCCGAATGGCCTCCCCCCCCCCCCCCTCTGCTGTAACAACTCTGATACTCTGACATGTAGTCACCCAAAGAATCACTCAATCTCCAACAAATACTCACTGAGACTCAAATAAATCGTCCAACACAAACACTCCCCATCTCCCCACCCCCCCCCGAGTCTCCCCGGGGTACGGGTCCCCCCCGCGGGGCACCGACTCTCCCCCGGGGTACGGGTCCCCCCCGCGGGGCACCGACTCTCCCCCGGGGTACGGGTCTCCCCCCCGCGGGGCACCGACTCTCCCCCGGGGTACGGGTCCCCCCCACGGGGCACCGACTGTCATCCAAATGGCCCCATTTTTGATGTGTGATCCCAGACAGTGAGTTGGCAGGATATTCAACTGTGTGGGGCAGATAGCTGAGCCTCGATTCAATTCTCACCTTTAATGGGGGGGATAAACTCACCCAACCCAGTGGAGGACGAGCGTCAATCTAACGTAAACCACGACAAATGCAACCTGACCAGGGATTTCGGTGGCTTTTTTCGGAATTTCCTTTTCCAGGATGATTTCACTGATTTTTGGGAGGGAATTCCCCCTTTTGTCAGGAGGATTTTTCTGTTTTGGGGGGAAATTACTTCTTTTCCAGGTGGATTTTCCTGTTTTGGGGGGAAATTACTTCTTTTCCAGGTGGATTTTCCTGTTTTGGGGGGAATTTACCCCTTTTCCAGGTGGATTTTTCCTGTTTTGTGGGGAATTTCCCCCTTTTCCAGGGGGATTTTCCTGTTTTGGGGGATATTCTCCCTTTTCCAGGTGGATTTCCTGTTTTGGGGGATAGTCCCGGAATTTCCCCCCTTTTCCAGGTGGATTTTCCTGTTTGGGGGGAAATTCCCCCTTTTCTGGGGGATTTTCCTGTTTTGGGGGGAATTTCCCCCCTTATCCAGGGGGATTTTCCTGTTTTGGGGATATTCCCACTTTTCCAGATGGATTCTCCTTTTTTGGGGGATATTCCCGGAATTTCCCCCTTTTCCAGGTGGATTTTCCTGTTTGGGGGGAAATTCCCCCTTTTCCAGGTGATTTTCCTGTTTTGGGGGGAATTTCCTCCCCTTATCCAGGGGGATTTTCCTGTTTTGGGGGAATTTCCTCCCCTTATCCAGGGGGATTTTCCTGTTTGGGGGGATAGTCCCCCTTTTACAGTGGGATTTTCCTGTTTTGGGGGATATTCCTGGAATTTCCCCCCTTTTCCAGGTGGATTTTCCTGTTTAGGGGGAAATTTCCCCTTTTCCTGTTTGTGGGGTAATTTCCCCCTTTTCCAGGGGGATTTTCCTGTTTTGGGGGTTTATTCCCCCTTTTCCAGGGGGATTTTCCTGTTTTGGGGGTTTATTCCCCCTTTTCCAGGGGGATTTTCCTGTTTTGGGGGTTTATTCCCCCTTTGCCAGGGGGATTTCTGTTTTGGGGGATATTCCCCCTTTTCCAGGGGGATATTCCTGTTTTAGGGAGAATTTCCTGTTTTGGGGGTTTACTCCCCCTTTTCCAGGGGGATTTTCCTGTTTTGGGGGTTTATTCCCCCTTTTCCAGGGGAATTTCCTGTTTTGGGTGGATATTTCCCCTTTTCCAGGGGGATTTTACTGCTTTAGGGGATATTCCCCCTTTTCCAGGGGGATATTCCTGTTTTGGGGGTTTATTCCCCCTTTTCCAAGGGTATTTTCCTGATTTTGGGGTTTATTCCCCCTTTTCCAAGGGGATTTTCCTGATTTGGGGGTTTATTCCCCCTTTTCTAGTGGGATTTTCCTGTTTTGGGGGTTTATTCCCCCTTTTCCAGGGGGACGTTCCTGTTTTGGGGGTTTATTCCCCCTTTTCCAGTGGGATTTTCCTGTTTTGGGGGTTTATTCCCCTTTTCCAGGGGGATTTTCCTGTTGTGGGGGTTTATTCCCCCTTTTCCAGTGGGATTTTCCTGTTTTGGGGGTTTATTCCCCCTTTTCCAGGGGGATTTTCCTGTTTTGGGGGTTTATTCCCCCTTTTCCAGGGGGATTTTCCTGTTTTGGGGGTTTATTCCCCCTTTTCCAGGGGGATTTTCCTGTTTCGGGGGTTTATTCCCCCTTTTCCAGGGGGCTTTTCCTGTTGTGGGGGTTTATTCCCCCTTTTCCAGTGGGATTTTCCTGTTTTGGGGGTTTATTCCCCCTTTTCCAGGTGGATTTTCCTGTTTTGGGGGTTTATTCCCCCTTTTCAAGTGGGATTTTCCTGTTTTGGGTGTTTATTCCCCTTTTCCAGGGGGATTTTCCAGTTGTGGGGGTTTATTCCCCCTTTTCCAGTGGGATTTTCCTGTTTTGGGGGTTTATTCCCCTTTTCCAGTGGGATTTTCCTGTTTTGGGGGTTTATTCTCCTTTTCCAGTGGGATTTTCCTGTTTTGGGGGAATTTCCCCCCTTTTCCAGGGGGATTTTCCTGTTTTGGGGGTTTATTCCCCCTTTTCCAGGGGGATTTTCCTGTTTTGGGGGTTTATTCCCCCTTTTCCAGGGGGATTTTCCTGTTTTGGGGGTTTATTCCCCCTTTGCCAGGGGGATTTCTGTTTTGGGGGATATTCCCCCTTTTCCAGGGGGATATTCCTGTTTTAGGGAGAATTTCCTGTTTTGGGGGTTTACTCCCCCTTTTCCAGGGGAATTTCCTGTTTTGGGTGGATATTTCCCCTTTTCCAGGGGGATTTTACTGCTTTGGGGGATATTCCCCCTTTTCCAGGGGGATATTCCTGTTTTAGGGAGAATTTCCTGTTTTGGGGGTTTACTCCCCCTTTTCCAGGGGGATTTTCCTGTTTTGGGGGTTTATTCCCCCTTTTCCAAGGGTATTTTCCTGATTTTGGGGTTTATTCCCCCTTTTCCAAGGGGATTTTCCTGATTTGGGGGTTTATTCCCCCTTTCCTAGGGGGATTTTCCTGTTTTGGGGGTTTATTCCCCCTTTTCCAGGGGGACGTTCCTGTTTTGGGGGTTTATTCCCCCTTTTCCAGGGGGATTTTCCTGTTTTGGGGGTTTATTCCCCTTTTCCAGGGGGGATTTTCCTGTTGTGGGGGTTTATTCCCCCTTTTCTGTGGGATTTTCCTGTTTTGGGGGTTTATTCCCCCTTTTCCAGGGGGATTTTCCTGTTTTGGGGGTTTATTCCCCCTTTTCCAGGGGGATTTTCCTGTTTTGGGGGTTTATTCCCCCTTTTCCAGTGGGATTTTCCTGTTTTGGGGGTTTATTCCCCCTTTTCCAGGGGGATTTTCCTGTTTTGGGGGTTTATTCCCCCTTTTCCAGTGGGATTTTCCTGTTTTGGGGGTTTATTCCCCCTTTTCCAGGGGGATTTTCCTGTTTTGGGGGTTTATTCCCCCTTTTCCAGTGGGATTTTCCTGTTTTGGGGGTTTATTCCCCTTTTCCAGGGGGATTTTCCTGTTTTGGGGGTTTATTCCCCCTTTTCCAGTGGGATTTTCCTGTTTTGGGGGTTTATTCCCCTTTTCCAGGGGGAATTTCCTGTTTTGGGGGTTTATTCCCCTTTTCCAGTGGGATTTTCCTGTTTTGGGGGAATTTCCCCCCTTTTCCAGGGGGATTTTCCTGTTTTGGGGGTTTATTCCCCCTTTTCCAGGGGGATTTTCCTGTTTTGGGGGTTTATTCCCCTTTTCCAGTGGGATTTTCCTGTTTTGGGGGTTTATTCCCCCTTTTCCAGGGGGATTTTCCTGTTTTGGGGGTTTATTCCCCTTTTCCAGTGGGATTTTCCTGTTTTGGGGGTTTATTCCCCCTTTTCCAGTGGGATTTTCCTGTTTTGGGGGTTTATTCCCCTTTTCCAGGGTTTTTTTCCTGTTTTGGGGGTTTATTCCCCCTTTTCCAGTGGGATTTTCCTGTTTTGGGGGTTTATTCCCCCTTTTCCAGGGGGATTTTCCTGTTTTGGGGGTTTATTCCCCCTTTTCTAGGGGGATTTTCCTGTTTTGGGGGTTTATTCCCCCTTTTCTAGGGGGATTTTCCTGTTTTGGGGGTTTATTCCCCCTTTTCCAGGGGGATTTTCCTGTTTGGGGGTTTATTTCCCTTTTCCAGGGGGATTTTCCTGTTTTGGGATTTATTCCCCCTTTTCCAGGGGGATTTTCCTGTTTTGGGGGTTTATTCCCCCTTTTCCAGTGGGATTTTCCTGTTTTGGGGGTTTATTCCCCCTTTTCCAGGGGGATTTTCCTGTTTTGGGGGTTTATTCCCCCTTTTCCAGTGGGATTTTCCTGTTTTGGGGGTTTATTCCCCTCTTCCAGGGGGATTTTCCTGTTGTGGGGGTTTATTCCCCTTTTCCAGTGGGATTTTCCTGTTTTGGGGGTTTATTCCCCTTTTCCAGGGGGATTTTCCTGTTTTGGGGGTTTATTCCCCTTTTCCAGTGGGATTTTCCTGTTTTGGGGAATTTCCCCCCTTTTCCAGGGGGATTTTCCTGTTTTGGGGGTTTATTCCCCCTTTTCCAGGGGGATTTTCCTGTTTTGGGGGTTTATTCCCCTTTTCCAGTGGGATTTTCCTGTTTTGGGGGTTTATTCCCCTTTTCCAGTGGGATTTTCCTGTTTTGGGGGTTTATTCCCCCTTTTCCAGGGGGATTTTCCTGTTTTGGGGGTTTATTCCCCCCTTTCCAGGGGGATTTTCCTGTTTTGGGGGTTTATTCCCCCTTTTCCAGTGGGATTTTCCTGTTTTGGGGGTTTATTCCCCTTTTCCAGTGGGATTTTCCTGTTTTGGGGGTTTATTCTCCTTTTCCAGTGGGATTTTCCTGTTTTGGGGGAATTTCCCCCCTTTTCCAGGGGGATTTTCCTGTTTTGGGGGTTTATTCCCCCTTTTCCAGGGGGATTTTCCTGTTTTGGGGGTTTATTCCCCCTTTTCCAGGGGATTTTCCTGTTTTGGGGGTTTATTCCCCCTTTGCCAGGGGGATTTCTGTTTTGGGGGATATTCCCCCTTTTCCAGGGGGATATTCCTGTTTTAGGGAGAATTTCCTGTTTTGGGGGTTTACTCCCCCTTTTCCAGGGGAATTTCCTGTTTTGGGTGGATATTTCCCCTTTTCCAGGGGGATTTTACTGCTTTGGGGGATATTCCCCCTTTTCCAGGGGGATATTCCTGTTTTAGGGAGAATTTCCTGTTTTGGGGGTTTACTCCCCCTTTTCCAGGGGGATTTTCCTGTTTTGGGGGTTTATTCCCCCTTTTCCAAGGGTATTTTCCTGATTTTGGGGTTTATTCCCCCTTTTCCAAGGGGATTTTCCTGATTTGGGGGTTTATTCCCCCTTTCCTAGGGGGATTTTCCTGTTTTGGGGGTTTATTCCCCCTTTTCCAGGGGGACGTTCCTGTTTTGGGGGTTTATTCCCCCTTTTCCAGGGGGATTTTCCTGTTTTGGGGGTTTATTCCCCTTTTCCAGGGGGGATTTTCCTGTTGTGGGGGTTTATTCCCCCTTTTCTGTGGGATTTTCCTGTTTTGGGGGTTTATTCCCCCTTTTCCAGGGGGATTTTCCTGTTTTGGGGGTTTATTCCCCCTTTTCCAGGGGGATTTTCCTGTTTTGGGGGTTTATTCCCCCTTTTCCAGTGGGATTTTCCTGTTTTGGGGGTTTATTCCCCCTTTTCCAGGGGGATTTTCCTGTTTTGGGGGTTTATTCCCCCTTTTCCAGTGGGATTTTCCTGTTTTGGGGGTTTATTCCCCCTTTTCCAGGGGGATTTTCCTGTTTTGGGGGTTTATTCCCCCTTTTCCAGTGGGATTTTCCTGTTTTGGGGGTTTATTCCCCTTTTCCAGGGGGATTTTCCTGTTTTGGGGGTTTATTCCCCCTTTTCCAGTGGGATTTTCCTGTTTTGGGGGTTTATTCCCCTTTTCCAGGAGGAATTTCCTGTTTTGGGGGTTTATTCCCCTTTTCCAGTGGGATTTTCCTGTTTTGGGGGAATTTCCCCCCTTTTCCAGGGGGATTTTCCTGTTTTGGGGGTTTATTCCCCCTTTTCCAGGGGGATTTTCCTGTTTTGGGGGTTTATTCCCCTTTTCCAGTGGGATTTTCCTGTTTTGGGGGTTTATTCCCCCTTTTCCAGGGGGATTTTCCTGTTTTGGGGGTTTATTCCCCTTTTCCAGTGGGATTTTCCTGTTTTGGGGGTTTATTCCCCCTTTTCCAGTGGGATTTTCCTGTTTTGGGGGTTTATTCCCCTTTTCCAGGTTTTTTTTCCTGTTTTGGGGGTTTATTCCCCCTTTTCCAGTGGGATTTTCCTGTTTTGGGGGTTTATTCCCCCTTTTCCAGGGGGATTTTCCTGTTTTGGGGGTTTATTCCCCCTTTTCTAGGGGGATTTTCCTGTTTTGGGGGTTTATTCCCCCTTTTCTAGGGGGATTTTCCTGTTTTGGGGGTTTATTCCCCCTTTTCCAGGGGGATTTTCCTGTTTGGGGGTTTATTTCCCTTTTCCAGGGGGATTTTCCTGTTTTGGGATTTATTCCCCCTTTTCCAGGGGGATTTTCCTGTTTTGGGGGTTTATTCCCCCTTTTCCAGTGGGATTTTCCTGTTTTGGGGGTTTATTCCCCCTTTTCCAGGGGGATTTTCCTGTTTTGGGGGTTTATTCCCCCTTTTCCAGTGGGATTTTCCTGTTTTGGGGGTTTATTCCCCTCTTCCAGGGGGATTTTCCTGTTGTGGGGGTTTATTCCCCTTTTCCAGTGGGATTTTCCTGTTTTGGGGGTTTATTCCCCTTTTCCAGGGGGATTTTCCTGTTTTGGGGGTTTATTCCCCTTTTCCAGTGGGATTTTCCTGTTTTGGGGGAATTTCCCCCCTTTTCCAGGGGGATTTTCCTGTTTTGGGGGTTTATTCCCCCTTTTCCAGGGGGATTTTCCTGTTTTGGGGGTTTATTCCCCTTTTCCAGTGGGATTTTCCTGTTTTGGGGGTTTATTCCCCTTTTCCAGTGGGATTTTCCTGTTTTGGGGGTTTATTCCCCCTTTTCCAGGGGGATTTTCCTGTTATGGGGGTTTATTCCCCCCTTTCCAGGGGGATTTTCCTGTTTTGGGGGTTTATTCCCCCTTTTCCAGTGGGATTTTCCTGGTTTGGGGGTTTATTCCCCCTTTTCCAGGGGGATTTTCCTGTTTTGGGGGTTTATTCCCCTTTTCCAGGGTTTTTTTCCTGTTTTGGGGGTTTATTCCCCCTTTTCCAGTGGGATTTTCCTGTTTTGGGGGTTTATTCCCCCTTTTCCAGGGGGATTTTCCTGTTTTGGGGGTTTATTCCCCCTTTTCTAGGGGGATTTTCCTGTTTTGGGGGTTTATTCCCA
>NW_027139106.1:0-21673 GCF_035084215.1 Heptranchias perlo | reverse complement strand
TAATTTCCCTCGTGTGTACCGAAGTGTTCCCCATTTTATTAGAGTGTTAAGATTGTTGTGTTGTATTTTCTCTCTTGAATAAAGATCGAAGTTTCTTGCACTAAAACCGGTTGTCTCCTGCACTTTGTCACAACCCCCAAATAAGTCCAAGGTCCAGAACCCCAGGGAGTGGGAGCGATTCGAACTGTTCAGAAATCAGAGGTGATGCTGACACACACCACCACCTCCTACAATTAATATAGGAAACAGAGGGTCTACTAATATAGAAAGTACAGGGGTCGACTAATATAGAATACAGGGTTCTACTAATGTAGAAAGTACAGGTGTGTACTAATATAGAATACAGAGGGGCTACTAATTTATACTTCTCTCTGTTGCCCCCTCGCCTTGTTGAACTGTCGTCTCCCGAGGTGTCGAACTCCTGGCTGAACTGAACAATCCTTTGCACTTGCAGGTCTGGCTGACCGGTTCTCTCACATAGGGTTCATTGGTTTCGATTGAAGCTGCTCTCCAAGAGACAGGCAGAACAAGAGAAGCAGGGTCTTCTAATAGAGTGAGTACAGGGGTCTACTAATATAGAATACAGAGGGTCTACTAATAGAGAAAGTACAGGGGTCTACTAATATAGAAAGTACAGGGGTCTACTAATATAGAAAGGTGCACAGCCTCATTCAGGATGACTGGGGAAGCTCTCGGGAATCCAAGGCAGGGCAGTGGGGACAGAGATCTGACTCTGATATGGTCTCTGTCGCATTTCCCTCATCAAGGTACCTGAGATTCACAGGATTAGCGAAGGGGAAGATCGGGGTTCTCGTGGACTCCCAGCGACAACAGGGCCAGTTCCCATTCAATGGTGAAACCTCGCCCCTCCCCCCTCTCGCAACTTAAGGTGGCATTGGCTTGAGCAGCTGGATGGAGGAAGGACTCTGACTACTGTCAGGGGCATCGGTCCAAGCTACCCAGGCCAAAAAATGTGTTTATGCAGACTGAATTATTCACTGATACGAAGTCATGAATTCAGCCAGCACAGAACTCTCAAGAACAAAAACTACAAAGGACTCTTGTTCCCAGCGAGACACGATCCCAGCAGTAAAAATTTGATACTTTCAAAATAAGTTCCTTCTTTTTTTCCCCTCTCCTTCATAATTTCCTTGGCTCCTGGCTGACCTTGGTTGGGCCACGGTTTCACCAGCACCGGTAGGCCTTCCAATCCCTCACTGGATTGACCGTTCCACTGTGCCAATACAGGGAGTGCCAGCTGGCAATTGGTCTGCACTGGTCCCTCCTCCAACATCCAGACAACTTCCAGGAGGGGGGTGACTCGATGGTGGTCAGGAGCCGAGACCCTCGCTGATTTTGTGCCCTCTCTAGACAAAGGCCACCTTGGCCATTTCTTATGCCCCTGTGCAGTTTTGGCCGAGATCAGGGCAGGATACGAATCATAGAATCTTACAGCACAGAAGGAGGCCATTCAGCCTATCGTGCCCTTGCCAGCTCTTTGAAAGAGCTATCCAGTTAGTCCCACTCCCCCCTGCCCTTTCCCCATAGCCATGCAAATTTTTCCTTTTCAAGTGTTTATCCAATTCCCTTTTGAAAGTTACTATTGAATCTGCTTCCACCGCCCTTTCAGGCAACGCATTCCAGATCATAACAACTCGCTGCGTAAAAAAAATACTTCTGATCTCCCCCTCTGGTTCTTTTGCCAATTAGCTTAAACCTTTGGTTACCAACCCTCCTGCCAGAGGAAATAGTTTCTCCTTATTTACACTGTCAAAACCCCTCGTAACGTTGAAAACCTCTATTAAATCTCCCCTTAACCTTCTCTGCTCTGAAGAAAACAATGTCAGCTTCTCTGGTCTCTCCCATTCCGTATGGCTCAGTGCCACGCACTCACCAACCGAACCACCGGGGGGTGGGGGGGAAGCTATAAAATAAAAGTGTTCAGTTGAAGGCAAGACCCCCTAATTCACCCCCATCCCTTCCCTGATCTGATCACACCACCCACTGCCCAAAGGGCGGGCAGCTAATCTGCTCCCAGGCTTCTGTCAATGCTACACGAGATCTGGTAGCTGCCAGGTGAGGGAATGTGGCCTGAGGTGGGAGTGGAGTGGCTCATGACCTGATTTCACCTCCCTCCCTCCTTGGCCTGCACTTGGTACCTTCCTAAGGCAGTACGGCCGAGACATGGGGGTTGGGTTGAATTATTGTCAGAACTCCGCGTCCCACAAGTCTGAGGGAGTGACGTACTCTTTGAGATGTAGAGAAGTGTTTGGTGAGTCCATTATTTTGTTATCGGCAACTATCTGACATTGAAGATCTCCAGCCTCAGAGGTCACTGGTATAGAAGGAGCAAGGAGGTCACAGTGGAAGAGGTGGAGCTTTCAGCTGTCAGTGAGGACGAGCCAGGGGTGAATGGAGCAATGAAAGGATGAAGAGGAAACAATTAGCTGGTCTCATTGTTTTACACGTTATCTTTATTCATAATATGATACTCTCTGATATTCTGTCCCTCTCCCATCAACCATCAAAGTTAGAGAGTGTCTTTTTCCAGAAAATTCTAGATTTGAAGAAAGGACTTGCATTTATGTAGCACCTTTCATGACCTCAGGATGTCTCAAAGCGCTTCACAGCCAATGAAATACTTTTGAAGTGTAGTCACTGTGGTAATGTAGAAAATGTCGCAGCCAATTTGCGCACAGCAAGATCCCACAAACAGCAACGTGATAATGACTCAGATCATCTGTTTTTTTGTGATTTTGGATGAGGGATAAATATTGGCCAGGACAGCAGGGAGAACTCCCCTGCTCTTCTTCCAATAGTGACCATGGGATGTTTTACATCCACCCGAGAGGGCAGACAGGGCCTGGGTTTAATGTCTCATCTGAAAGGCGGCACCTCCAACAGTGCAGCACTCCCTCAGTATTGCACTGGGAGTGTCAGCCTGAGTTACTGGGCTCGAGTCTCTGGAGTGTGACCTGAACTCACGACCTCTCTAACTCAGAGACGCGAGTGCTACCCACTGAGCCATGGCTGACACAATTACGATAATGTTTGTATTTAATGTCTGGTGCGGAACCTTGCAGGATCTACGAAATGTCAAGTGGAACAATTACAACCAGGCAGGGTTGCTGTTTTATTCTGGTACGTTCTCAACTTGATCACAGCCTGGAGCAAACTGCCACTTGAGTGGTTCCATATGGTGTCTTGACTTGAAGCTGTGTGGCACTGATATATCTGAAGAAACTATTTCCTAATAAATATTTAGTAAAGCGCTGGGATGAGGCTGAAAGATTCGCAGGAAAACACTAAAGGTTATGTGAGTACAAGATGCTGCAAATAATCATCTGATGTACTATACTACTGTATAGAATATAGAGTGCTATTATTGGACCATACACACCACAGTGTAATGATTCCTCCATTCAAAAGAACATACAGAAAGGATTGAGAAAAAGTCATTGCGCCAGCATGAGCATACTCCCTGCCAATGCATTATATACAATGCTGTGTTAATCTTTCCACCTCTAAATTTTCAGTGTGTTTGGAAATAAAGGCACAGGCACAATGAAGAACCAGAAAAGGAAGGTGGACACAGAGACAGAGTAGAAATGGACGGACAGTACAATGGGCATAGGCATGGAGAAACAACACCCACCTAGGGAGTTGAGATGGAGAGACAACACACTAAGGGACTGGCACTGGAGGAGCAATGTGCTTTGGGACTGGAGATAGAGGCAATACACTGAGGGACTGGAGATAGAGACAACACACTGAGGGATTGGAAATGGAGGGCAACACACTGAGGGACTGGAGACAGAGACAATACACTGAGGGACTGGAGATAGAGACAATACACTGAGGGACTGGAGATAGAGACAATACACTGAGGGACTGGAGACAGAGACAATACACTGAGGGACTGGAGATAGCGACAACACATTGAGGGACTGGAGATAGAGACAATACACTGAGGGACTGGAGACAGAGACAATACACTGAGGGACTGGAGATAGAGACAATACACTGAGGGACTGGAGACAGAGACAATACACTGAGGGACTGGAGATAGAGACAACACATTGAGGGACTGGAGATAGAGGCAACACACTGAGGGACTGGAGATAGAGGCAACACACTGAGGGACTGGAGACAGAGACAACACATTGAGGGACTGGAGATAGAGGCAACACGTTGAGGGACAGGAGATAGGGACAATACACTGAGGGATTGGAAATGGAGGGCAACACACTGTGGTCTGGAGATAGAGACAATACAACGAAGGCCTGGTAATGGAGAGAAAATACACCAAGAGATTGAAGATGGAGAATCAATACATTGAGGGATTGCAGAGAAAAAAGACAATGGGATAAGCACACTAGCAGAAGGGAGGCAAAAGAATGGAGACTGAGATAAACACCCTAATAGAATGGAGAAAGTGAGATAAACACATTGATAGAATGGAGAGAGTGAGATAAACACACTGATAGAATGGAGAGAGTGAGATAAACACATTGATAGAATGGAGAGAGTGAGATAAACACATTGATAGAATGGAGAGAGTGAGAAAAAAACATTGATAGAATGGAGAGAGTGAGATAAACACATTGATAGAATGGAGAGAGTGAGATAAACACATTGATAGAATGGAGAGAGTGAGATAAACACATTGATAGAATGGAGACAGTGAGATAAACACATTGATAGAATGGAGACAGTGAGATAAACACATTGATAGAATGGAGACAGTGAGATAAACACATTGATAGAATGGAGAAAGTGAGATAAACACACTGATAGAATGGAGAGAGTGAGATAAACACATTGATAGAATGGAGACAGTGAGATAAACACATTGATAGAATGGAGACAGTGAGATAAACACATTGATAGAATGGAGACAGTGAGATAAACACATTGATAGAATGGAGACAGTGAGATAAACACATTGATAGAATGGAGAAAGTGAGATAAACACACTGATAGAATGGAGAGAGTGAGATAAACACATTGATAGAATGGAGAGAGTGAGATAAACACATTGATAGAATGGAGAGAGTGAGATAAACACACTGATAGAATGGAGAGAGTGAGATGAACACACTGATAGAATGGAGAGAGTGAGATGAACACATTGATAGAATGGAGACAGTGAGATAAACACATTGATATAATGGAGAGAGTGAGATAAACACATTGATAGAATGGAGAGAGTGAGATAAACACATTGATAGAATGGAGACAGTGAGATAAACACATTGATAGAATGGAGAGAGTGAGATAAACACATTGATAGAATGGAGAGAGTGAGATAAACACACTGATAGAATGGAGAGAGTGACAAAAACACATTGATAGAATGGTGAGAGTGAGATGAACACACTGATAGAATGGAGAGAGTGAGATAAACACATTGATAGAATGGAGAGAGTGAGATAAACACACTGATAGAATGGAGAGAGTGACATAAACACATTGATAGAATGGTGAGAGTGAGATAAACACACTGATAGAATGGAGAGAGTGAGATAAACACATTGATAGAATTGAGAGAGTGACATAAACACATTGATAGAATGGAGAGAGTGACATAAACACATTGATAGAATGGTGAGTGAGATGAACACACTGATAGAATGGAGAGAGTGAGATAAACACATTGATAGAATTGAGAGAGTGACATAAACACATTGATAGAATGGAGAGAGTGAGATGAACACACTGATAGAATGGAGAGAGTGAGATAAACACACTGATAGAATGGAGAGAGTGACATAAACACATTGATAGAATGGAGAGAGTGAGATAAACACACTGATAGAATGGAGAGAGTGAGATAAACACACTGATAGAATGGAGAGAGTGACATAAACACATTGATAGAATGGAGAGAGTGAGATAAACACACTGATAGAATGGAGAGAGTGACATAAACACATTGATAGAATGGAGAGAGTGAGATGAACACACTGATAGAATGGAGACAGTGAGATAAACACACTGATAGAATGAAGAGAGTGAGATAAACACACTGATAGAATGGAGAGAGTGAGATAAACACACTGATAGAATGGAGAGAGTGACATAAACACATTGATAGAATGGAGAGAGTGAGATAAACACACTGATAGAATGGAGACAGTGAGATAAACACATTGATAGAATGGAGAGAGTGAGAAAAACACATTGATAGAATGGAGAGAGTGAGAAAAACACATTTATAGAATGGAGAGAGTGAGATAAACACACTGATAGAATGGAGAGAGTGACATAAACACATTGATAGAATGGTGAGAGTGAGATGAAAACACTGATAGAATGGAGAGAGTGACATAAACACATTGATAGAATGGAGAGAGTGACATAAACACATTGATAGAATGGAGAGAGTGAGATAAACACATTGATAGAATGGAGAGAGTGAGATAAACACACTGATAGAATGGAGAGAGTGACATAAACACATTGATCGAATGGTGAGAGTGAGATGAACACATTGATAGAATTGAGAGAGTGACATAAACACATTGATAGAATGGAGAGAGTGAGATAAACACATTGATAGAATGGAGAGAGTGAGATAAACACATTGATAGAATGGAGAGAGTGACATAAACACATTGATAGAATGGTGAGAGTGAGATGAACACACTGATAGAATGGAGAGAGTGAGATAAACACATTGATAGAATGGAGAGAGTGACATAAACACATTGATAGAATGGTGAGAGTGAGATAAACACACTGATAGAATGGAGAGAGTGAGATAAACACATTGATAGAATGGAGAGAGTGAGATAAACACACTGATAGAATGGAGAGAGTGAGATGAACACACTGATAGAATGGAGAGAGTGAGATAAACACATTGATAGAATTGAGAGAGTGACATAAACACATTGATAGAATGGAGAGAGTGAGATGAACACACTGATAGAATGGAGAGAGTGACATAAACACATTGATGGAATGGAGAGAGTGAGATAAACACACTGATAGAATGGAGAGAGTGAGATAAACACACTGATAGAATGGAGAGAGTGACATAAACACATTGATAGAATGGAGAGAGTGAGATGAACACACTGATAGAATGGAGACAGTGAGATAAACACATTGATAGAATGGAGAGAGTGAGATAAACACATTGATAGAATGGAGAGAGTGAGATAAACACATTGATAGAATGGAGAGAGTGAGATAAACACATTGATAGAATGGAGAGAGTGAGATGAACACACTGATAGAATGGAGACAGTGAGATAAACACATTGATAGAATGGAGAGAGTGAGATAAACACACTGATAGAATGGAGAGAGTGAGATAAACACATTGATGGAATGGAGAGAGTGAGATAAACACACTGATAGAATGGAGACAGTGAGATAAACACATTGATAGAATGGAGAGAGTGAGATAAACACACTGATAGAATGGAGAGAGTGAGATAAACACATTGATGGAATGGAGAGAGTGAGATAAACACACTGATAGAATGGAGAGAGTGAGATAAACACATTGATAGAATGGAGAGAGTGAGATAAACACACTGATAGAATGGAGAGAGTGAGATAAACACATTGATGGAATGGAGAGAGTGAGATAAACACACTGATAGAATGGAGAGAGTGAGATAAACACACTGATAGAATGGAGAGAGTGAGATAAACACACTGATAGAATGGAGAGAGTGAGATAAACACACTGATAGAATGGAGACAGTGAGATAAACACACTGATAGAATGGAGACAGTGAGATAAACACACTGATAGAATGGAGACAGTGAGAAAAACACATTGATAGAATGGAGACAGACATAAACACACTAATAGAATGGAGACAGTGAGATAAACACATTGACAGAATGGAGAGAGTGAGATAAACACACTGATAGAATGGAGACAGTGAGATAAACACATTGATAGAATGGAGAGAGTGAGATAAACACACTGATAGAATGGAGAGAGTGAGATAAACACATTGATGGAATGGAGAGAGTGAGATAAACACATTGATAGAATGGAGAGAGTGAGATAAACACACCGATAGAATGGAGACAGTGAGATAAACACACTGATAGAATGGAGAGAGTGAGATAAACACACTGATAGAATGGAGAGAGTGAGATAAACACATTGATAGAATGGAGACAGTGAGATAAACACATTGATAGAATGGAGACAGTGAGATAAACACATTGATAGAATGGAGACAGTGAGATAAACACACTGATAGAATGGAGAGAGTGAGATAAACACATTGATAGAATGGAGACAGTGAGATAAACACATTGATAGAATGGAGAGAGTGAGATAAACACATTGATAGAATGGAGAGAGTGAGATAAACACACTGATAGAATGGAGAGAGTGACATAAACACATTGATAGAATGGAGAGAGTGAGATGAACACACTGATAGAATGGAGAGAGTGAGATAAACACACTGATAGAATGGAGAGAGTGACATAAACACATTGATAGAATGGAGAGAGTGAGATAAACACACTGATAGAATGGAGAGAGTGACATAAACACATTGATAGAATGGAGAGAGTGAGATGAACACACTGATAGAATGGAGACAGTGAGATAAACACACTGATAGAATGAAGAGAGTGAGAAAAACACATTGATAGAATGGAGAGAGTGAGAAAAACACATTTATAGAATGGAGAGAGTGAGATAAACACACTGATAGAATGGAGAGAGTGACATAAACACATTGATAGAATGGTGAGAGTGAGATGAAAACACTGATAGAATGGAGAGAGTGACATAAACACATTGATAGAATGGAGAGAGTGACATAAACACATTGATAGAATGGAGAGAGTGAGATAAACACATTGATAGAATGGAGAGAGTGAGATAAACACACTGATAGAATGGAGAGAGTGACATAAACACATTGATCGAATGGTGAGAGTGAGATGAACACATTGATAGAATTGAGAGAGTGACATAAACACATTGATAGAATGGAGAGAGTGAGATAAACACATTGATAGAATGGAGAGAGTGACATAAACACATTGATAGAATGGTGAGAGTGAGATGAACACACTGATAGAATGGAGAGAGTGAGATAAACACATTGATAGAATGGAGAGAGTGACATAAACACATTGATAGAATGGTGAGAGTGAGATGAACACACTGATAGAATGGAGAGAGTGAGATAAACACATTGATAGAATTGAGAGAGTGACATAAACACATTGATAGAATGGAGAGAGTGAGATGAACACACTGATAGAATGGAGAGAGTGACATAAACACATTGATGGAATGGAGAGAGTGAGATAAACACACTGATAGAATGGAGAGAGTGAGATAAACACACTGATAGAATGGAGAGAGTGACATAAACACATTGATAGAATGGAGAGAGTGAGATGAACACACTGATAGAATGGAGACAGTGAGATAAACACATTGATAGAATGGAGAGAGTGAGATAAACACATTGATAGAATGGAGAGAGTGAGATAAACACATTGATAGAATGGAGAGAGTGAGATAAACACATTGATAGAATGGAGAGAGTGAGATGAACACACTGATAGAATGGAGACAGTGAGATAAACACATTGATAGAATGGAGAGAGTGAGATAAACACACTGATAGAATGGAGAGAGTGAGATAAACACATTGATGGAATGGAGAGAGTGAGATAAACACACTGATAGAATGGAGACAGTGAGATAAACACATTGATAGA
Source organism: Heptranchias perlo (assembly GCF_035084215.1). Lineage (NCBI taxonomy): Eukaryota > Metazoa > Chordata > Chondrichthyes > Hexanchiformes > Hexanchidae > Heptranchias > Heptranchias perlo. Next base: position 11,950 of record NW_027139106.1, on the reverse strand, counting down.
ATGGAGAGAGTGAGATAAACACACTGATAGAATGGAGAGAGTGAGATAAACACATTGATGGAATGGAGAGAGTGAGATAAACACACTGATAGAATGGAGAGAGTGAGATAAACACATTGATAGAATGGAGAGAGTGAGATAAACACACTGATAGAATGGAGAGAGTGAGATAAACACATTGATGGAATGGAGAGAGTGAGATAAACACACTGATAGAATGGAGAGAGTGAGATAAACACACTGATAGAATGGAGAGAGTGAGATAAACACATTGATGGAATGGAGAGAGTGAGATAAACACACTGATAGAATGGAGAGAGTGACATAAACACATTGATGGAATGGAGAGAGTGAGATAAACACACTGATAGAATGGAGAGAGTGAGATAAACACACTGATAGAATGGAGAGAGTGACATAAACACATTGATAGAATGGAGAGAGTGAGATGAACACACTGATAGAATGGAGAGAGTGAGATAAACACATTGATAGAATGGAGAGAGTGAGATAAACACATTGATAGAATGGAGAGAGTGAGATAAACACACTGATAGAATGGAGAGAGTGAGATAAACACATTGATAGAATGGAGACAGTGAGATAAACACATTGATAGAATGGAGAGAGTGAGATAAACACATTGATAGAATGGAGAGAGTGAGATAAACACATTGATAGAATGGAGAGAGTGAGATAAACACACTGATAGAATGGTGAGAGTGAGATGAACACACTGATAGAATGGAGAGAGTGAGATAAACACACTGATAGAATGGAGAGAGTGAGATAAACACACTGATAGAATGGAGAGAGTGAGATAAACACACTGATAGAATGGAGAGAGTGAGATAAACACATTGATAGAATGGAGAGAGTGAGATAAACACACTGATAGAATGGTGAGAGTGAGATGAACACACTGATAGAATGGAGAGAGTGAGATAAACACATTGATAGAATGGAGAGAGTGAGATGAACACACTGATAGAATGGAGACAGTGAGATAAACACATTGATAGAATGGAGAGAGTGAGATAAACACACTGATAGAATGGTGAGAGTGAGATGAACACACTGATAGAATGGAGAGAGTGAGATAAACACACTGATAGAATGGAGAGAGTGAGATAAACACACTGATAGAATGGAGAGAGTGAGATAAACACACTGATAGAATGGAGAGAGTGAGATAAACACATTGATAGAATGGAGAGAGTGAGATAAACACACTGATAGAATGGAGAGAGTGAGATAAACACATTGATAGAATGGAGAGAGTGAGATGAACACACTGATAGAATGGAGAGAGTGAGATAAACACACTGATAGAATGGAGAGAGTGAGATAAACACATTGATAGAATGGAGAGAGTGAGATAAACACACTGATAGAATGGAGAGAGTGACATAAACACATTGATAGAATGGAGAGAGTGAGATAAACACACTGATAGAATGGAGAGAGTGAGATAAACACACTGATAGAATGGAGAGAGTGAGATAAACACATTGATAGAATGGAGAGAGTGAGATAAACACACTGATAGAATGGAGAGAGTGAGATAAACACATTGATAGAATGGAGAGAGTGAGATGAACACACTGATAGAATGGAGAGAGTGAGATAAACACACTGATAGAATGGAGAGAGTGAGATAAACACATTGATAGAATGGAGAGAGTGAGATAAACACACTGATAGAATGGAGAGAGTGACATAAACACATTGATAGAATGGAGAGAGTGAGATAAACACACTGATAGAATGGTGAGAGTGAGATGAACACACTGATAGAATGGAGAGAGTGAGATAAACACACTGATAGAATGGTGAGAGTGAGATAAACACACTGATAGAATGGAGAGAGTGACATAAACACATTGATGGAATGGAGAGAGTGACATAAACACACTGATAGAATGGAGACAGTGAGATAAACACATTGATAGAATGGAGACAGTGAGATAAACACACTGATAGAATGGAGAGAGTGAGATAAACACATTGATAGAATGGAGAGAGTGAGATAAACACACTGATAGAATGGAGAGAGTGACATAAACACATTGATAGAATGGAGAGAGTGAGATAAACACACTGATAGAATGGAGAGAGTGAGATAAACACACTGATAGAATGGAGAGAGTGAGATAAACACATTGTTAGAATGGAGAGAGTGAGATAAACACACAGATAGAATGAAGAGAGTGAGATAAACACACTGATAGAATGGAGAGAGTGAGATAAACACACTGATAGAATGGAGAGAGTGACATAAACACATTGATATAATGGAGAGAGTGAGATAAACACACTGATAGAATGGAGAGAGTGAGATAAACACACTGATAGAATGGAGACAGTGAGATAAACACATTGATAGAATGGAGACAGTGAGATAAACACACTGATAGAATGGAGAGAGTGAGATAAACACATTGATAGAATGGAGAGAGTGAGATAAACACACTGATAGAATGGAGAGAGTGACATAAACACATTGATAGAATGGAGAGAGTGAGATAAACACACTGATAGAATGGAGAGAGTGAGATAAACACATTGTTAGAATGGAGAGAGTGAGATAAACACACAGATAGAATGAAGAGAGTGAGATAAACACACTGATAGAATGGAGAGAGTGAGATAAACACACTGATAGAATGGAGAGAGTGACATAAACACATTGATATAATGGAGAGAGTGAGATAAACACACTGATAGAATGGAGAGAGTGAGATAAACACACTGATAGAATGGAGAGAGTGAGATAAACACACTGATAGAATGGAGAGAGTGACATAAACACATTGATGGAATGGAGAGAGTGAGATAAACACACTGATAGAATGGAGAGAGTGAGATAAACACACTGATAGAATGGAGAGAGTGACATAAACACATTGATAGAATGGAGAGAGTGAGATGAACACACTGATAGAATGGAGAGAGTGAGATAAACACATTGATAGAATGGAGAGAGTGAGATAAACACACTGATAGAATGGAGAGAGTGAGATAAACACACTGATAGAATGGAGAGAGTGAGATAAACACACTGATAGAATGGAGAGAGTGAGATAAACACATTGATATAATGGAGAGAGTGAGATAAACACACTGATAGAATGGAGAGAGTGAGATAAACACACTGATAGAATGGAGAGAGTGACATAAACACATTGATGGAATGGAGAGAGTGAGATAAACACACTGATAGAATGGAGAGAGTGAGATAAACACACTGATAGAATGGAGAGAGTGACATAAACACATTGATAGAATGGAGAGAGTGAGATGAACACACTGATAGAATGGAGAGAGTGAGATAAACACATTGATAGAATGGAGAGAGTGAGATAAACACACTGATAGAATGGAGAGAGTGAGATAAACACACTGATAGAATGGAGAGAGTGAGATGAACACACTGATAGAATGGAGAGAGTGAGATAAACACATTGATAGAATGGAGAGAGTGAGATAAACACATTGATAGAATGGAGAGAGTGAGATAAACACATTGATAGAATGGAGAGAGTGAGATGAACACACTGATAGAATGGAGAGAGTGAGATAAACACATTGATAGAATTGAGAGAGTGACATAAACACATTGATAGAATGGAGAGAGTGAGATAAACACACTGATAGAATGGAGAGAGTGACATAAACACATTGATAGAATGGAGAGAGTGAGATAAACACACTGATAGAATGGAGAGAGTGAGATAAACACATTGTTAGAATGGAGAGAGTGAGATAAACACACAGATAGAATGAAGAGAGTGAGATAAACACACTGATAGAATGGAGAGAGTGAGATAAACACACTGATAGAATGGAGAGAGTGACATAAACACATTGATATAATGGAGAGAGTGAGATAAACACACTGATAGAATGGAGACAGTGAGATAAACACATTGATAGAATGGAGAGAGTGAGAAAAACACATTGATAGAATGGAGAGAGTGAGAAAAACACATTGATAGAATGGAGAGAGTGAGAAAAACACATTGATTGAATGGAGAGAGTGAGATAAACACATTGATAGAATGGAGAGAGTGAGATAAACACACTGATAGAATGGAGACAGTGAGATAAACACACTGATAGAATGGAGACAGTGAGATAAACACATTGATAGAATGGAGACAGTGAGATGAACACACTGATAGAATGGAGACAGTGAGAAAAACACATTGATAGAATGGAGACAGACATAAACACACTAATAGAATGGAGACAGTGAGATAAACACATTGACAGAATGGAGAGAGTGAGATAAACACACTGATAGAATGGAGACAGTGAGATAAACACATTGATAGAATGGAGACGATGAGATAAACACACTGATAGAATGGAGACAGTGAGAAAAACACATTGATAGAATGGAGAGAGTGAGATAAACACACTGATAGAATGGAGACAGTGAGAAAAACACATTGATAGAATGGAGACTGACATAAACACATTGATAGAATGGAGAGAGTGAGATAAACACATTGATAGAATGGAGACTGACATAAACACACTAATAGAATGGAGACAGTGAGATAAACACATTGATAGAATGGAGAGAGTGAGATAAACACATTGATAGAATGGAGAGAGTGAGATAAACACATTGATAGAATGGAGAGAGTGAGATAAACACATTGATAGAATGGAGAGAGTGAGATAAACACACTAATAGAATGGAGACAGTGAGATAAACACATTGATAGAATGGAGACAGTGAGAAAAACATATTGATAGAATGGAGACTGACATAAACACACTAATAGAATGGAGACAGTGAGATAAACACATTGATAGAATGGAGAGAGTGAGATAAACACATTGATAGAATGGAGAGAGTGAGATAAACACATTGATAGAATGGAGAGAGTGAGATAAACACATTGATAGAATGGAGAGAGTGAGATAAACACATTGATAGAATGGAGACAGTGAGATAAACACATTGATAGAATGGAGAGAGTGACATAAACACATTGATAGAATGGAGAGAGTGAGATAAACACACTGATAGAATGGAGAGAGTGAGATAAACACATTGATAGAATGGAGAGAGTGAGATAAACACATTGATAGAATGGAGAGAGTGAGATAAACACATTGATAGAATGGAGACAGTGAGATAAACACATTGATAGAATGGAGAGAGTGAGATAAACACATTGATAGAATGGAGAGAGTGAGATAAACACATTGATAGAATGGAGACAGTGAGATAAACACATTGATAGAATGGAGAGAGTGAGATAAACACATTGATAGAATGGAGAGAGTGAGATAAACACATTGATAGAATGGAGAGAGTGAGATAAACACATTGATAGAATGGAGAAAGTGAGATAAACACATTGATATAATGGAGAGAGTGAGATAAACACATTGATAGAATGGAGAGAGTGAGATAAACACATTGATATAATGGAGAGAGTGAGATAAACACATTGATAGAATGGAGAAAGTGAGATAAACATATTGATAGAATGGAGAGAGTGAGATAAACACATTGATAGAATGGAGACAGTGAGATAAACACATTGATATAATGGAGAGAGTGAGATAAACATATTGATAGAATGGAGACAGTGAGATAAACACATTGATAGAATGGAGAGAGTGAGATAAACACATTGATAGAATGGAGAGAGTGAGATAAACACACTGATAGAATGGAGAGAGTGAGATAAACACATTGATAGAATGGAGAGAGTGAGATAAACACACTGATAGAATGGAGAGAGTGAGATAAACACACTGATAGAATGGAGAGAGTGAGATAAACACACTGATAGAATGGAGAGAGTGAGATGAACACACTGATAGAATGGAGACAGTGAGATAAACACATTGATAGAATGGAGACAGTGAGATAAACACATTGATAGAATGGAGAGAGTGAGATAAACACATTGATAGAATGGAGAGAGTGAGATAAACACATTGATAGAATGGAGAGAGTGAGATAAACACATTGATAGAATGGAGACGATGAGATAAACACACTGATAGAATGGAGAGAGTGAGATAAACACATTGACAGAATGGAGAGAGTGAGATAAACACATTGATAGAATGGAGAGAGTGAGATAAACACACTGATAGAATGGAGAGAGTGAGATAAACACATTGATAGAATGGAGAGAGTGAGATAAACACATTGATAGAATGGAGAGAGTGAGATAAACACATTGATAGAATGGAGAGAGTGAGATAAACACATTGATAGAATGGAGAGAGTGAGATAAACACACCGATAGAATGGAGAGAGTGAGATAAACACATTGATAGAATGGAGAGAGTGAGATAAACACACTGATAGAATGGAGAGAGTGAGATAAACACATTGATAGAATGGAGACAGTGAGATAAACACATTGATAGAATGGAGAGAGTGAGATAAACACACTGATAGAATGGAGAGAGTGAGATAAACACACTGATAGAATGGAGAGAGTGAGATAAACACACTGATAGAATGGAGACAGTGAGATAAACACATTGATAGAATGGAGACAGTGAGAAAAACACATTGATAGAATGGAGACTGACATAAACACACTGATAGAATGGAGAGAGTGAGATAAACACAATGATAGAATGGAGACAGTGAGATAAACACACTGATAGAATGGAGACGATGAGATAAACACACTGATAGAATGGAGACAGTGAGAAAAACACATTGATAGAATGGAGAGAGTGAGATAAACACACTGATAGAATGGAGACAGTGAGAAAAACACATTGATAGAATGGAGACTGACATAAACACATTGATAGAATGGAGAGAGTGAGATAAACACATTGATAGAATGGAGACTGACATAAACTCACTAATAGAATGGAGACAGTGAGATAAACACATTGATAGAATGGAGAGAGTGAGATAAACACATTGATAGAATGGAGAGAGTGAGATAAACACATTGATAGAATGGAGAGAGTGAGATAAACACATTGATAGAATGGAGACGATGAGATAAACACACTGATAGAATGGAGAGAGTGAGATAAACACATTGACAGAATGGAGAGAGTGAGATAAACACATTGATAGAATGGAGAGAGTGAGATAAACACACTGATAGAATGGAGAGAGTGAGATAAACACATTGATAGAATGGAGAGAGTGAGATAAACACATTGATAGAATGGAGAGAGTGAGATAAACACAGTGATAGAATGGAGAGAGTGAGATAAACACATTGATAGAATGGAGAGAGTGAGATAAACACATTGATAGAATGGAGACAGTGAGATAAACACATTGATAGAATGGAGAGAGTGAGATAAACACATTGATAGAATGGAGAGAGTGAGATAAACACACCGATAGAATGGAGAGAGTGAGATAAACACATTGATAGAATGGAGAGAGTGAGATAAACACACTGATAGAATGGAGAGAGTGAGATAAACACATTGATAGAATGGAGACAGTGAGACAAACACATTGATAGAATGGAGAGAGTGAGACAAACACACTGATAGAATGGAGAGAGTGAGATAAACACACTGATAGAATGGAGAGAGTGAGATAAACACACTGATAGAATGGAGACAGTGAGATAAACACATTGATAGAATGGAGAGAGTGAGATAAACACACTGATAGAATGGAGAGAGTGAGATAAATACATTGATAGAATGGAGAGAGTGAGATAAACACATTGATAGAATGGAGACGATGAGATAAACACATTGATCGAATGGAGAGAGTGAGATAAACACATTGATAGAATGGAGAGAGTGAGATAAACACATTGATAGAATGGAGAGAGTGAGATAAACACATTGATAGAATGGAGAGAGTGAGATAAACACATTGATAGAATGGAGAGAGTGAGACAAACACATTGATAGAATGGAGAGAGTGAGATAAACACATTGATAGAATGGAGAGAGTGAGATAAACACATTGATAGAATGGAGAGAGTGAGATAAACACATTGATAGAATGGAGAGAATGAGATAAACACACTGATAGAATGGAGAGAGTGAGATAAACACACTGATAGAATGGAGAGAGTGAGATAAACACATTGATAGAATGGAGAGAGTGAGATAAACACACTGATAGAATGGAGAGAGTGAGATAAACACATTGATAGAATGGAGAGAGTGAGATAAACACATTGATAGAATGGAGAGAGTGAGATAAACACACTGATGGAATGGAGACGATGAGATAAACACATTGATAGAATGGAGAGAGTGAGATAAACACACTGATAGAATGGAGACGATGAGATAAACACATTGATAGAATGGAGAGAGTGAGATAAACACATTCATAGAATGGAGACGATGAGATGAACACACTGATAGAATGGAGAGAGTGAGATAAACACATTGATAGAATGGAGACAGTGAGATAAACACATTTATAGAATGGAGAGAGTGAGATAAACACATTGATAGAATGGAGAGAGTGAGATAAACACATTGATAGAATGGAGAGAGTGAGATAAACACACTGATAGAATGGAGACAGTGAGATAAACACATTGATAGAATGGAGAGAGTGAGATAAACACATTGATAGAATGGAGACAGTGAGATAAACACATTTATAGAATGGAGAGAGTGAGATAAACACATTGATAGAATGGAGAGAGTGAGATAAACACATTGATAGAATGGAGAGAGTGAGATAAACACATTGATAGAATGGAGAGAGTGAGATAAACACATTGATAGAATGGAGACAGTGAGATAAACACACTGATAGAATGGAGAGAGTGAGATAAACACACTGATAGAATGGAGACAGTGAGATAAACACATTGATAGAATGGAGAGAGTGAGATAAACACACTGATAGAATGGAGACAGTGAGATAAACACATTGATAGAATGGAGACAGTGAGATAAACACATTGATAGAATGGAGAGAGTGAGATAAACACATTGATAGAATGGAGAGAGTGAGTTAAACACATTGATAGAATGGAGAGAGTGAGATAAACACATTGATAGAATGGAGACAGTGAGATAAACACATTGATAGAATGGAGAGAGTGAGATAAACACACCGATAGAATGGAGAGAGTGAGATAAACACATTGATAGAATGGAGAGAGTGAGATAAACACATTGATAGAATGGAGAGAGTGAGATAAACACATTGATAGAATGGAAAGAGTGAGATAAACACACTGATAGAATGGAGAGAGTGAGACAAACACACTCATAGAATGGAGAGAGTGAGATAAACACATTGATAGAATGGAGAGAGTGAGATAAACACATTGATAGAATGGAGAGAGTGAGATAAACACATTGATAGAATGGAGAGAGTGAGATAAACACATTGATAGAATGGAGAGAGTGAGATAAACACATTGATAGAATGGAGACAGTGAGATAAACACATTGATAGAATGGAGAGAGTGAGATAAACACATTGATAGAATGGAGAGAGTGAGATAAACACATTGATCGAATGGAGAGAGTGAGACAAACACACTGATAGAATGGAGACAGTGAGATAAACACACTGATAGAATGGAGACAGTGAGATAAACACATTGATAGAATGGAGACAGTGAGATAAACACATTGATAGAATGGAGAGAGTGAGATAAACACATTGATAGAATGGAGACAGTGAGATAAACACATTGATAGAATGGAGACAGTGAGATAAACACATTGATAGAATGGAGAGAGTGAGATAAACACATTGATGGAATGGAGACAGTGAGATAAACACATTGATAGAATGGAGAGAGTGAGATAAACACATTGATAGAATGGAGAGAGTGAGATAAACACATTGATAGAATGGAGAGAGTGAGATAAACACATTGATAGAATGGAGAGAGTGAGATAAACACACTGATAGAATGGAGAGAGTGAGATAAACACACTGATAGAATGGAGAGAGTGAGATAAACACACTGATAGAATGGAGAGAGTGAGACAAACACACTGATAGAATGGAGAGAGTGAGATAAACACACTGATAGAATGGAGAGAGTGAGACAAACACACTGATAGAATGGAGAGAGTGAGATAAACACACTGATAGAATGGAGACAGTGAGATAAACACACTGATAGAATGGAGAGAGTCAGATAAACACATTGATAGAATGGAGACAGTGAGATAAACACATTGATAGAATGGAGACGATGAGATGAACACACTGATAGAATGGAGAGAGTGAGATAAACACATTGATAGAATGGAGAGAGTGAGATAAACATATTGATAGAATGGAGAGAGTGAGATAAACACATTGATAGAATGGAGACAGTGAGATAAACACATTGATAGAATGGAGACAGTGAGATAAACACATTGATAGAATGGAGAGAGTGAGATAAACACACTGATAGAATGGAGACAGTGAGATAAACACATTGATAGAATGGAGAGAGTGAGATAAACACACTGATAGAATGGAGACAGTGAGATAAACACATTGATAGAATGGAGAGAGTGAGATAAACACATTGATAGAATGGAGACAGTGAGATAAACACATTTTATGGTGTTCAATCTGCTGCATTGTTTTATTGACCAGCTCTCCAAACTGGAAAGTAACAGTCCAGCTGGCTGGTGAGTGAAATTTTCCAGCTTTGCTTGTGACACTTCAGAATTCCTTCTACATGGGTAACATCTGTGGTCGCTGGAAGTGCAAATTCAGGGTGTGTATTTGTACAATTTATTTAAAATCTTAGTAAACACATAGCACTCAAAAACTAGAATATCGAGACATGTAATAGTAGGCTTGGAAATATCTTTTGCTTCATACACAAGTAACAAATAACATCGTTAGACAGGATTACAGAGGCAGTGCCAGGAATAATTACTTGGCTACCAATCTATAAACCATGGACGGTGTTTGGCCACAGAGCGGTCTATCTGGAAATAAAGAGAAGTCGTGCTGACAAAGAAACAACTGGTTGAATTATTAGGAGGTCAGGTCGGAGCCTGTGGTCACTCTGGGGCATGTGTGGGGCGGGGGGGGGGGGCGCGTGATGAGGGGAGTTGGGAGTGATGGAGAATGGAGAAACACAACTCTTAGACCCACCAATCAAAATGAAACCTAAAGGGTCTTCTGAAGACTTTCTGGTCAACATCACTCAAGCAAAGCAGTGAAACATTGAAATGCAGCACACACCCAATATATGGACCAAACGAGCTTCAACCGGGATGCCCAACACCCAATGAACATAATTGTTTTTATGTCATAGCCCAGAAATCATGAGTCTTACATAGGTCCAAAAATATGAGCGATTGTTCCAACTCCTCTTGCCCTCTCCAACAGTGCAGTCGAAGTTCCCAGTGACAAATGTATAATCAGTCTGGTATAAGTCAGCTTAAATTGTTTTTTCACAGTGAGTGGCACAAGGAGACCTAAGAGGGGAAGCCAACAAAATAGGGGCATGTAAAAAAACATAACGTGGCACCCTCACCTTGATGAGCACACTCAAACAAGAGGGCATTACTGCCAGATACCTATTGCTTCTCCCTGCCCTTAACTGGTCAATGTTAATTGTATGATTTATATCAATGAGTGTTAATTGTGTTCAGGTGCTGGGTATCAATTGGGGCTCACTTGTATCCATTTATAGGGGAGCTTATCCAGGGTGTGGTGTGTGTGTGTAAGGGGAATCTCTGTGAATAAAGGCTTGGAACTCTCTTCCGCAAACGGCAATTGATACTAGCTCAATTGCTAATTTTAAATCTGAGATAGATAGCTTTTTGGCAACCAAAGGTATTAAGGGATATGGGCCAAAGGCAGGTATATGGAGTTAGATCACAGATCAGCCATGATCTTATCAAATGGCAGAGCAGGCACGAGGGGCTGAATGGCCAACTCCTGTTCCTATGTTCCTATGAAACCGCTTCTATCCTTCACCACATGGCTATCCGATTATAACAGTCAAAACACACTCTTTGTGCCCGCTTT
>NW_027139105.1:5000-21688 GCF_035084215.1 Heptranchias perlo | reverse complement strand
TCTCACACTCACACACCTCCACACCCCCTCTCACTCCCACACACCCACACACTCCCTCAGCACACCTCACACACCACTCTCACTCCCCTCACTACCGTCACTCTCACCTCTCCCCCACCTCACTCCTCTCACATACACACACCACTCTCTCTCCTCCTCCTCCACTCACCCTCACTCTCTCACTCCTCCACTCACCCACTCCCCTCTCTCTCCTCTCCTCTCACTCTCTCTCCTCCTCTCTCCCTCACTCACTCTCCTCTCCTCCTTCTCCTCACACTCACTCTCCTCTCACCCTCTCTCTCCTCTCCACTCTCTCCTCTCCTTCTCCTACTCTCTCCTCTCACACCACTCTCCTCTCCTCCTCCCTCTCACCTCACTCCTCCTCACTCCCTCTCTCACTCTCTCTCCTCCACTCTCTCCCTCTCACCACTCTCCACTCCACCTCTCTCCCTCTCACACTCACTCTCTCCTCCTCTCTCCTCCTCTCACACTCTCTCTCCTCCTCTCTCCCTCTCACACTCTCTCTCCTCTCTCCTCTCACTCCTCTCATCTCCTCCTCTCTCCCTCTCACTCTCTCTCTCCTCTCTCCTCCACCTCTCTCCTCCCTCTCCTCTCACTCTCTCTCCTCCTCTCTTCCTCTCACACTCTCTCTCCTCCTCTCTCCCTCTCACACTCTCTCTCCTCCTCTCTCCTCACACTCTCTCTCCTCTCTCTCCTCACACTCTCTCTCCTCCTCTCTCCTCCACACTCTCTCTCCTCCTCTCTCCCTCTCACACTCTCTCTCCTCCTCTCCTCCTCTCACACTCTCGCTCCAACTCTCTCTCTCTCCCTCTCACACTCTCTCTCCTCCTCTCTCCTCTCACACTCCTCTCTCCTCCTCTCTCCCTCACAGCTCTCTCTCCTCCTCTCTCCCTCTCACACTCTCTCTCCTCCTCTCTCCCTCTCACACTCTCTCTTCCTCCTCTCTCCTCTCACACCTCTCTCTCCTCTCTCTCTCACAGCTCTCTCTCACTCCTCTCTCCCGCTCACAATCCTCTTCCTCCTCTCTCCCTCTCACACTCTCTCTTCCTCCTCTCTTCCCTCTCACACTCTCATCTCCTCCTCTCTCCGCTCTCACACTCTCTCTCCTCCTCTCTCCTCACACTCTCTCTCCTCCTCTCTCCTCTCACACTCTCGCTCCGTCCTCTCATCCCTCTCACACTCTCTCTCTCCTCTCTCCCTCTCACACTCTCTCTCATCCTCTTCTCCTCTCACACGCTCTCTCCTCTCTCTCCTCTCACACTTCTCTCTCCTCCTCTCTCCTCTCACACTCTCTCATCTCCTCTCTCCTCACACTCTCTCTCCTCCTCTCTCCTCTCACACTCTCTTCTCCTCCTCTCTCCTCACACGTCTCTCTCCTCCTCTCTTCGCCTACACTCTCTCCTCTCCTCTCTCCTCACACTCCTCCTCCTCCTCTCTCCCTCTCACACTCTCTCTCCTCCTCTCTCCCTCACACTCTCTCTCCTCCTCTCTCCCTCTCACACTCTCTCGTCCTCCTCTCTCCTCTCACACTCTCTCTCCTCCTCTCTCCCTCTCACACTCTCTCTCCTCCTCTCTCCTCACACTCTCTCCTCCTCTCTCCTCACACTCTCTCTCCTCCTCTCTCCTCACACTCTCTCTCCTCCTCTCTCCTCACACTCTCTCTGCTCCCTCTCCTCTCACACTCCTCTCTTCCTCTCTCTCCCTCTCACTCTCTCTCTCTCTCTCATCTCTCTCCTCTCACACTCTCTCTCCTCTCTCTCCCTCTCACACTCTCTCTCCTCTCTCTCCCTCACACTCTCTCTCCTCTCTCTCCCTCTCACACTCTCTCTCCTCCTCTCTCCTCACACACTCTCTCTCTCCTCCTCTCTCCCTCTCACACTCTCTCTCCTCCTCTCTCCTCACACACTCTCTCTCCTCCTCTCTCCCTCTCACACTCTCTCTCCTCTCTTCTCTCTCTCGCACTCTCTCTCCTCTCTCCCTCTCACACACTCTCTCTCCTCCTCTCTCCTCACACACTCTCTCTCCTCCTCTCTCCTCTCACACTCTCTCTCCTCCTCTCTCCTCACACTCTCTCTCCTCTCTCTCCTCTCTCCCTCTCACACTCTCTCTCCTCCTCTCTCCCTCTCACACTCTCTCTCCTCCTCTCTCCCTCTCACACTCTCTCTCCTCCTCTCTCCCTCACACACTCTCTCTCCTCCTCTCTCCCTCTCACACACTCTCTCTCCTCCTCTCTCCCTCTCACACACTCTTCCTCCTCTCTCCCTCTCACACTCTCTCTCCTCCTCTCTCCTCACACTCTCTCTCCTCCTCTCTCCTCTCACACTCTCTCTCCTCCTTCTCCCTCACACTCTCTCTCCTCCTCTCTCCCTCTCACACTCTCTCTCCTCCTCTCTCCCTCTCACACTCTCCCCTCCCTCCCTCTCTCTCTCTCACACTCTCTCTCCTCCTCTCTCCTCACACACTCTCTCTCCTCCTCTTCTCCTCTCACACTCTCTCTCCTCCTCTCTCTCTCACACACTCTCTCTCCTCCTCTCTCCTCACACACTCTCTCTCCTCCTCTCTCCCTCTCACACTCTCTCTCCTCCTCTCTCCCTCTCACACTCTCTCTCCTCCTCTCTCCCTCTCACACTCTCTCTCCTCCTCTCTCCCTCACACTCTCTGTCCTCCTCCCTCCCTCACACTCTCTCCTCCTCTCTCCCTCTCACAACTCCTCTCTCCCTCTCACACTCTCTCTCCTCCTCTCTCCTCTCACACTCTCTCTCCTCTCTCCCTCTCACACTCTCTCTCTCCTCCTCTCTCCCTCACATTCTCTCTCTCCTCTCTCCTCTCACTCTCTCTCTCCTCCTCTCTCCTCTCAATCTCATTCTCTCCGCCTCTCTCCTCACACTCTCTCTCCTCCTCTCTCCTCTCACACTCTCTCTCCTCCTCTCTCCTCTCACACTCTCTCTCCTCCTCTCTCACTCTCACACTCTCTCTCCTCCTCTCTCCCTCTCACACTCTCTCTCCTCCTCTCTCCTCTCACACTCTCTCTCCTCCTCTCTCACTCTCACACTCTCTCTCCTCCTCTCTCCCACTCACACTCTCTCTCCTCCTCTCTCCTCACACACTCTCTCTCCTCCTCTCTCCTCTCACACTCTCTCTCCTCCTCTCTCCCACTCACACTCTCTCTCCTCCTCTCTCCTCACACTCTCTCTCCTCCTCTCTCCTCTCACACTCTCTCTCCTCCTCTCTCCCACTCACACTCTCTCTCCTCCTCTCTCCTCACACTCTCTCTCCTCCTCTCTCCCTCACACACTCTCTCTCCTCCTCTCTCCTCTCACACTCTCTCTCCTCCTCTCCTCTCACACTCTCTCTCCTCCTCTCTCCTCTCACACTCTCTCTCCTCCTCTCTCCTCTCTCACTCTCTCTCTCCTCTCTCCTCACACTCTCTCTCTCCTCTCTCCTCACACTCTCTCTCCTCCTCTCTCCCTCTCAAACTCTCTCTCCTCTCTCTCCTCACACTCTCTCTCTCCTCCTCTCTCCTCTCACACTCTCTCTCCTCCTCTCTCCTCACACTCTCTCTCTCTCTCTCTCTCCTCACACTCTCTCTCCTCCTCTCTCCTCACACTCTCTCTCTCCTCCTCTCTCCCTATCACACACTCTCTCTCCTCTCTCCTCACACACTCTCTCTCTCCTCTCTCCTCACACACTCTCTCTCCTCCTCTCTCCTCACACACTCTCTCTTCCTCCTCTCTCCTCACTCTCTCTCTCTTCCTCTCTTCTCTCCTCTCACACTCTCTCTCCTCCTCTCTCCCTCTCACACTCTCTCTCCTCCTCTCTCCTCTCACACTCTCTCTCCTCCTCTCTCCCTCACACTCTCTCTCCTCCTCTCTCCCTCTCACACTCTCTCTCTCTCTCCCTCTCACACTCTCTCTCCTCCTCTCTCCCTCTCACACTCTCTCTCTCCTCTCTCCTCTCACACTCTCTCTCCTCCTCTCTCCCTCTCACACTCTCTCTCCTCCTCTCTCCTCTCACACTCTCTCTCCTCCTCTCTCCTCTCACACTCTCTCTCCTCCTCTCTCCTCTCACACTCTCTCTCCTCTCTCTCCTCACACTCTCTCTCCTCTCTCCCTCTCACACTCTCGCTCCTCCTCTCTCCCTCTCACACTCTCTCTCCTCCTCTCTCCCTCTCACACTCTCTCTCCTCCTCTCTCCCTCTCACACTCTCTCTCTCCTCTCTCCCTCTCACACTCTCTCTCCTCCTCTCTCCTCTCACACTCTCTCTCCTCCTCTCTCCCTCACACTCTCTCTCCTCCTCTCTCCTCTCACACTCTCTCTCCTCCTCTCTCCTCACACTCTCTCTCCTCCTCTCTCCTCACACTCTCTCTCCTCCTCTCTCCTCACACTCTCTCTCCTCCTCTCTCCCTCTCACACTCTCTCTCCTCCTCTCTCCCTCACACTCTCTCTCCTCCTCTCTCCTCTCACACTCTCTCTCCTCCTCTCTCCCTCTCACCTCTCTCTCCTCTCTCTCCCTCTCACACTCTCTCTCCTCCTCTCTCTCACACTCTCATCTCCTCTCTCTCTCACACTCTCTCTCCTCCTCTCTCCTCACACTCTCTCTCCTCCTCTCTCCTCACACTCTCTCTCCTCCCTCTCCCTCTCACACTCTCTCTCCTCCTCTCTCCCTCTCACACTCTCTCTCCTCCTCTCTCCCTCTCACACTCTCTCTCCTCCTCTCTCCTCTCACACTCTCTCTCCTCCTCTCTCCCTCACACTCTCTCTCCTCCTCTCTCCTCTCACACTCTCTCTCCTCCTCTCTCCTCACACACTCTCTCTCCTCCTCTCTCCCTCTCACACTCTCTCTCCTCCTCTCTCCCTCTCACACTCTCTCTCCTCCTCTCTCCTCACACACTCTCTCCTCCTCTCTCCTCACACTCTCTCTCTCCTCCTCTCTCCTCACACTCTCTCTCCTCCTCTCTCCCTCACACTCTCTCTCCTCCTCTCTCCTCACACTCTCTCTCTCCTCTCTCCTCACACTCTCTCTCTCCTCTCTCCCTCTCACACTCTCTCTCCTCCTCTCTCCTCTCACTCTCTCTCTCCTCCTCTCTCTCTCACACTCTCTCTCCTCCTCTCTCCTCACACTCTCTCTCCTCCTCTCTCCTCACACTCTCTCTCCTCCTCTCTCCCTCTCACACTCTCTCTCCTCCTCTCTCCCTCTCACACTCTCTCTCTCTCTCACACTCTCTCTCCTCCTCTCTCCCTCTCACACTCGGTCTCTCCTCCTCTCTCCCTCTCACACTCTCTCTCCTCCTCTCTCCTCTCACACTCTCTCTCCTCCTCTCTCCCTCACACTCTCTCTCCTCCTCTCTCCCTCTCACACTCTCTCTCCTCCTCTCTCCCTCACACTCTCTCTCCTCCTCTCTCCCTCTCACACTCTCTCTCCTCCTCTCTCCTCTCACACTCTCTCTCCTCCTCTCTCCCTCTCACACTCGGTCTCTCCTCCTCTCTCCCTCTCACACTCTCTCTCCTCCTCTCTCCCTCTCACACACTCTCTCTCCTCCTCTCCCTCTCACACTCTCTCTCCTCCTCTCTCCCTCTCACACTCTCTCTCCTCCTCTCTCCCTCTCACACTCTCTCTCCTCCTCTCTCCCTCTCACACTCTCTCCCTCCTCTCTCTCCTCTCACACTCTCTCTCCTCCTCTCTCCCTCTCACACTCTCTCTCCTCCTCTCTCCCTCTCACACTCTCTCTCCTCCTCTCTCCCTCTCACACTCTCTCTCCTCCTCTCTCCCTCTCACACTCTCTCTCCTCCTCTCTCCCTCTCACACTCTCTCTCCTCCTCTCTCCTCTCACACTCTCTCTCCTCCTCTCTCCCTCTCACACTCTCTCTCCCTCCTCTCTCCTCACACACTCTCTCTCCTCCTCTCTCCTCACACACACTCTCTCCTCCTCTCTCCCTCACACACTCTCTCTCCTCCTCTCTCCCTCTCACACTCTCTCTCCTCCTCTCTCCCTCTCACACTCTCTCTCCTCCTCTCTCCTCACACACCTCTCTCTCTCCTCTCTCCTCTCACACTCTCTCTCCTCCTCTCTCCTCTCACACTCTCTCTCCTCCTCTCTCCTCTCACACTCTCTCTCCTCCTCTCTCCCTCTCACACTCTCTCTCCTCCTCTCTCCTCACACACACTCTCTCTCCTCTCTCCTCTCACACTCTCTCTCCTCCTCTCTCCTCTCACACTCTCTCTCCTCCTCTCTCTCCCTCACACTCTCTCTCCTCCTCTCTCCCTCTCACACTCTCTCTCCTCCTCTCTCCTCTCACACACTCTCTCTCCTCCTCTCTCCCTCTCACACTCTCTCTCCTCCTCTCCCTCTCACACTCTCTCTCCTCCTCTCTCCTCACACTCTCTCTCCTCCTCTCTCCTCTCACACTCTCTCTCCTCCTCTCTCCTCACACTCTCTCTCCTCCTCTCTCCTCTCACACTCTCTCCTCCTCTCTCCCTCTCACACTCTCTCTCCTCCTCTCTCCCTCTCACACTCTCTCTCCTCCTCTCTCCTCTCACACTCTCTCCTCCTCTCTCCCTCTCACACTCTCTCTCCTCCTCTCTCCTCACACTCTCTCTCCTCCTCTCTCCTCTCACACTCTCTCTCCTCCTCTCTCCTCTCACACTCTCTCTCCTCCTCTCTCCCTCTCACACTCTCTCTCCTCCTCTCTCCCTCTCACACTCTCTTTCCTCCTCTCTCCTCACATTCTCTCTCTCTCCTCCTCTCCCCCTCTCACAGTCTCTCTTTCTCTCTCTCTCTTTCTCTCTCTCTCTCCCGCTCTCTTTTTCTCTCTCTCCTCCTCTCTCCCTCTCACACTCCCTCTGTCTCCTCCTCTCACACTCTCTCTTTCTCTCTCTCCCCCTCTCTCTCTCTGTCTCTCTCTCTCCTCCTCTCCCTCTCACTCTCTTTCCCTCTCCTTCTCCCTCTCCCACTCCCTCTCCCACTCCCTCTCCCTCTCTGTCTCTCTCTCTCTTTTTCTCTCCCTCTCCCTCTCCCTCCCTCTCCCTCTCCCTCTCCCTCTCCCTCCCTCTCCCTCTCCCTCTCTGTCTCTCTCTCTCTTTTTCTCCCCCTCTCCCTCTCCCTCTCCCTCTCCCTCTCCCTCCCTCTCCCTCTCCCTCTCTGTCTCTCTCTCTCTTTTTCTCTCCCTCTCCCTCTCCCTCTCCCTCTCCCTCTCCCTCTCCCTCTCCCTCTCCCTCCCTCTCCCTCTCCCTCTCTGTCTCTCTCTCTCTTTTTCTCTCCCTCTCCCTCTCCCTCTCCCTCTCTGTCTCTCTCTCTCTTTTTCTCTCCCTCTCCCTCACTCCCTCTCTCTCTCCCCAGAATGTACCAGACTGATCTAACGGGTGGGTGTGAGGACCTGATCTCCAGTCTCAACAGTCACGACACACTGACCGAGCTCGATCTGGGACATCACAGTCTGGGCGAGGAAGGAGAGAGGCAGCTCCTGGCCCTCAGTACAGCTCCCGGCTCGAAACTACATATCGTCGGGTGAGTCTCTGCGGGTCTGTGTCTCTGTGTCTGTCTGTGTGTGTGTCTGTGTGTCAGTATGTGTCTGTGTCCGTGTGTCTGCCTGTGTGTGTGTCTGTGTCTGTATATGTCTGTGTGTCTGTCTGTGTCTGTGCCTGCGTGTCTGTCTGTGTCTGTGTGTCTGTCTGTGTCTGTGTCTGTGTGTCAGTATGTGTCTGTGTCCGTGTGTCTGCCTGTGTGTGTGTCTGTGTCTGTGTGTCGGTATATGTCTGTGTGTCTGTCTGTGTGTGTGTCTGTGTGTCTCTGTGTCTGTGTCTGTGTGTCTCTGTGTCTCTGTGTCTCTGTGTGTCTGTGTCTCTGTGTCTCTGTGTCTCTGTGTGTCTTTGTCTCTGTGTCTCTGTGTGTCTCTGTCTCTGTGTCTCTGTGTCTGTGTCTCTGTGTCTGTGTCTGTGTCTCTGTGTCTCTGTCTGTGTCTGTGTCTCTGTGTCTCTGTCTCTGTGTCTCTGTGTGTCTCTGTCTCTGTGTCTCTGTGTGTCTCTGTCTCTGTCTCTGTGTCTGTCTCTGTGTGTCTGTGTCTCTGTGTCTGTGTGTCTGTATCTCTGTCTCTGTATCTCTGTGTCCGTGTCTGTCTGTGTCTCTGTGTCTGTGTCTGTGTGTCTGTGTCTGTCTCTGTGTGTCTGTGTCTGTGTGTCTGTGTCTGTGTCTGTGTCTGTGTCTCTGTGTCTGTGTCTCTGTGTCTCTGTGTCTGTGTCTCTGTGTCTGTGTCTCTGTGTCTGTGTCTGTGTCTCTGTGTGTCTGTGTCTGTGTCTGTGTCTCTGTGTCTGTGTGTAGGGGTCCCGGGATGTGGGAGTGGGGTGCAGGGAGAGGGGTCCCTCAGACGCGCGACGAGTCTCTGGGGTAAACCTGACCGTCCCGGGCCGTCTCCCCGCAGTCTGGAGCCGCGGACCGGCGACCAAGATGGCGGCCAGGAGGAGCGCGCCCCAGCGAATGGCGACGGATGGACATTAACGGAACTGAAACACGGACGGGGAGCGAAGGGGGAAGGAGGGAGCAAGTGCCTCGCCCGGCAGACGGAGCGACCCGGTGCGCAGACGACAGAACCAGGGGTAAGGAGGCGCGGGGCGGGGGGAGGGGAGACGAAAGGCCACAGGCCACTTCCTCCGCAACCCGTGATCCGCCATTTTGGCGTCCATTGGCCTACGGGTTTGACCTCCGGCCTGGAACAGTCTCTGGGAATGGGAAGATCCCGAAATGAACAGCCTCCACCATTGGTGGGGACAGATGGGAAGGACACCGTCATTGGACTAGAACCAGCCAATTGGGGTCGCCGAGAGGCTCTCCCAAGCTTTCCAAAGCGGCCAATTGGGGTTGGCTATGTCTTGAGCCCCATAATCCAGGCCCACACTCCCCGGTCCCAGTACTGAGGGAGTGCTGCACTGTCGGAGGGAGATGGATATACTCTAGGACTCGAGCCCCATAATCAGGCCCACACTCCCCGGTCCCAGTACTGAGGGAGTGCTGCACTGTCGGAGGGAGATGGATATACTCTAGGACTCGAGCCCATAATCCAGGCCCACACTCCCCGGTGCCAGTACTGAGGGAGTGCTGCACTGTCGGAGGTAGATGGATATACTCTAGGACTCGAGCCCCATAATCCAGGCCCACACTCCCCGGTCCCAGTACTGAGGGAGTGCTGCACTGTCGGAAGGAGATGGATATACTCTAGGACTTGAGCCCCATAATCCAGGCCCACACTCCCCGGTCCCAGTACTGAGGGAGTGCTGCACTGTCGGAGGGAGATGGATATACTCTAGGACTCGAGCCCATAATCCAGGCCCACACTCCCCGGTCCCAGTACTGAGGGAGTGCTGCACTGTCGGAGGGAGATGGATATACTCTAGGACTTGAGCCCCATAAATCAGGCTCACACTCCCCGGTCCCAGTACTGAGGGAGTGCTGCACTGTCGGAGGTTGATGGATATACTCTAGGACTCGAGCCCCATAATCCAGGCCCACACTCCCCGGTCCCAGTACTGAGGGAGTGCTGCACTGTCGGAGGGAGATGGATATACTCTAGGACTCGAGCCCATAATCCAGGCCCACACTCCCCGGTCCCAGTACTGAGGGAGTGCTGCACTGTCGGAGGGAGATGGATATACTCGAGGACTTGAGCCCCATAATCCAGGCCCACACTCCCCGGTCCCAGTACTGAGGGAGTGCTGCACTGTCGGAGGGAGATGGATATACTCTAGGACTTGAGCCCCATAATCCAGGCTCACACTCCCCGGTCCCAGTACTGAAGGAGTGCTGCACTGTCGGAGGGAGATGGATATACTCTAGGACTTGAGCCCCATAATCCAGGCCCACACTCCCCGGTCCCAGTACTGAGGGAGTGCTGCACTGTCGGAGGGAGATGGATATACTCTAGGACTCGAGCCCATAATCCAGGCCCACACTCCCCGGTCCCAGTACTGAGGGAGTGCTGCACTGTCGGAGGGAGATGGATATACTCTAGGACTCGAGCCCATAATCCAGGCCCACACTCCCCGGTCCCAGTACTGAGGGAGTGCTGCACTGTCGGAGGTTGATGGATATACTCTAGGACTTGAGCCCCATAATCCAGGCTCACACTCCCCGGTCCCAGTACTGAGGGAGTGCTGCACTGTCGGAGGTTGATGGATATACTCTAGGACTCGAGCCCCATAATCCAGGCCCACACTCCCCGGTCCCAGTACTGAGGGAGTGCTGCACTGTCGGAGGGAGATGGATATACTCTAGGACTCGAGCCCATAATCCAGGCCCACACTCCCCGGTCCCAGTACTGAGGGAGTGCTGCACTGTCGGAGGGAGATGGATATATTCTAGGACTTGAGCCCCATAATCCAGGCTCACACTCCCCGGTCCCAGTACTGAGGGAGTGCTGCACTGTCGGAGGGAGATGGATATACTCTAGGACTCGAGCCCATAATCCAGGCCCACACTCCCCGGTCCCAGTACTGAGGGAGTGCTGCACTGTCGGAGGGAGATGGATATACTCTAGGACCTGAGCCCCATAATCCAGGCCCACACTCCCCGGTCCCAGTACTGAGGGAGTGCTGCACTGTCGGAGGTAGATGGATATACTCCAGGACTTGAGCCCCATAATCCAGGCCCACACTCCCCGGTGCCCATACTGAGGGAGTGCTGCACTGTCGGAGGTAGATGGATATACTCCAGGACTTGAGCCCATAATCCAGGCCCACACTCCCCGGTCCCAGTACTGAGGGAGTGCTGCACTGTCGGAGGGAGATGGATATACTCTAGGACTCGAGCCCCATAATCCAGGCCCACACTCCCCGGTCCCAGTACTGAGGGAGTGCTGCACTGTCGGAGGGAGATGGATATACTCTAGGACTCGAGCCCCATAATCCAGGCCCACACTCCCCGGTCCCAGTACTGAGGGAGTGCTGCACTGTCGGAGGGAGATGGATATACTCCAGGACTCGAGCCCCATAATCCAGGCGCACACTCCCCGGTCCCAGTACTGAGGGAGTGCTGCACTGTCGGAGGTAGATGGATATACTCCAGGACTTGAGCCCATAATCCAGGCCCACACTCCCCGGTCCCAGTACTGAGGGAGTGCTGCACTGTCGGAGGGAGATGGATATACTCTAGGACTCGAGCCCCATAATCCAGGCCCACACTCCCCGGTCCCAGTACTGAGGGAGTGCTGCACTGTCGGAGGGAGATGGATATACTCTAGGACTTGAGCCCCATAATCCAGGCCCACACTCCCCGGTCCCAGTACTGAGGGAGTGCTGCACTGTCGGAGGGAGATGGATATACTCTAGGACTCGAGCCCATAATCCAGGCCCACACTCCCCGGTGCCAGTACTGAGGGAGTGCTGCACTGTCGGAGGTAGATGGATATACTCTAGGACTCGAGCCCCATAATCCAGGCCCACACTCCCCGGTCCCAGTACTGAGGGAGTGCTGCACTGTCGGAAGGAGATGGATATACTCTAGGACTTGAGCCCCATAATCCAGGCCCACACTCCCCGGTCCCAGTACTGAGGGAGTGCTGCACTGTCGGAGGTTGATGGATATACTCTAGGACTTGAGCCCCATAATCCAGGCCCACACTCCCCGGTCCCAGTACTGAGGGAGTGCTGCACTGTCGGAGGGAGATGGATATACTCTAGGACTCGAGCCCATAATCCAGGCCCACACTCCCCGGTCCCAGTACTGAGGGAGTGCTGCACTGTCGGAGGGAGATGGATATACTCTAGGACTTGAGCCCCATAATCCAGGCCCACACTCCCCGGTCCCAGTACTGAGGGAGTGCTGCACTGTCGGAGGGAGATGGATATACTCTAGGACTTGAGCCCCATAATCCAGGCTCACACTCCCCGGTCCCAGTACTGAGGGAGTGCTGCACTGTCGGAGGGAGATGGATATACTCTAGGACTCGAGCCCATAATCCAGGCCCACACTCCCCGGTCCCAGTACTGAGGGAGTGCTGCACTGTCGGAGGTAGATGGATATACTCTAGGACTCGAGCCCATAATCCAGGCCCACACTCCCCGGTCCCAGTACTGAGGGAGTGCTGCACTGTCGGAGGTTGATGGATATACTCTAGGACTTGAGCCCCATAATCCAGGCTCACACTCCCCGGTCCCAGTACTGAGGGAGTGCTGCACTGTCGGAGGTTGATGGATATACTCTAGGACTCGAGCCCCATAATCCAGGCCCACACTCCCCGGTCCCAGTACTGAGGGAGTGCTGCACTGTCGGAGGGAGATGGATATACTCTAGGACTCGAGCCCATAATCCAGGCCCACACTCCCCGGTCCCAGTACTGAGGGAGTGCTGCACTGTCGGAGGGAGATGGATATACTCTAGGACTTGAGCCCCATAATCCAGGCCCACACTCCCCGGTCCCAGTACTGAGGGAGTGCTGCACTGTCGGAGGGAGATGGATATACTCTAGGACTCGAGCCCCATAATCCAGGCCCACACTCCCCGGTCCCAGTACTGAGGGAGTGCTGCACTGTCGGAGGGAGATGGATATACTCTAGGACTTGAGCCCCATAATCCAGGCTCACACTCCCCGGTCCCAGTACTGAGGGAGTGCTGCACTGTCGGAGGGAGATGGATATACTCTAGGACTCGAGCCCATAATCCAGGCCCACACTCCCCGGTCCCAGTACTGAGGGAGTGCTGCACTGTCGGAGGGAGATGGATATACTCCAGGACTTGAGCCCCATAATCCAGGCCCACACTCCCCGGTGCCCATACTGAGGGAGTGCTGCACTGTCGGAGGTAGATGGATATACTCCAGGACTTGAGCCCATAATCCAGGCCCACACTCCCCGGTCCCAGTACTGAGGGAGTGCTGCACTGTCGGAGGGAGATGGATATACTCTAGGACTCGAGCCCCATAATCCAGGCCCACACTCCCCGGTCCCAGTACTGAGGGAGTGCTGCACTGTCGGAGGGAGATGGATATACTCTAGGACTCGAGCCCCATAATCCAGGCCCACACTCCCCAGTCCCAGTACTGAGGGAGTGCTGCACTGTCGGAGGGAGATGGATATACTCCAGGACTCGAGCCCCATAATCCAGGCGCACACTCCCCGGTCCCAGTACTGAGGGAGTGCTGCACTGTCGGAGGTAGATGGATATACTCCAGGACTTGAGCCCATAATCCAGGCCCACACTCCCCGGTCCCAGTACTGAGGGAGTGCTGCACTGTCGGAGGGAGATGGATATACTCTAGGACTCGAGCCCCATAATCCAGGCCCACACTCCCCGGTCCCAGTACTGAGGGAGTGCTGCACTGTCGGAGGGAGATGGATATACTCTAGGACTCGAGCCCCATAATCCAGGCCCACACTCCCCGGTCCCAGTACTGAGGGAGTGCTGCACTGTCGGAGGTGCCGTCTTTCAGATGAGACGTTAAACCGAGGGCCCCGTCTGCCCTCTCGGGTGGATGGACAAGATCCCACAGCCACTATTGGAAGAAGAGCAGGGGGGAGTTCTCCCCGGTGTCCTGGGGCCAAAATTTATCCCTCAACCCACAGGTTAGCCGAGAGTTGGTCACCTCACAGCTCTTTGTAAATCTTGTAGGGTGCGTGTTTGTCTGAATAACTGACACAACTCCCCATCCCGTTTGTCTCTCTCTCTCTCTGTAGGTCAGATGAAGCCAAGATTCCAGGTGCCTCTCCTCCGTCTCCAGGAGCCAGACACGTCTCGGAGAACAGACAACCCCCAGACTCCAGGACGGACAAAGAGCCAGACAGAACTAGACATGTCCCAGAGACCAGACGACTCCCAGACTCTGAGACAGATAGAGAGACAGACAGAACCCTACACGTCTCGGAGACTAGACAGCCCCCAGACTCCAGGACAAACGAAGAGACAGACAGAACCAGACACGTCTCAGAGACCAGGCAATCCCCAGTCACTGGGACAGACAGAGAGACAGACAGATCCAGACACATCTCGGAGACTAGACAATCCCCAGACTCTGAGACAGATAGAGAGACAGACAGAACCCTACATGTCTCGGAGACTAGACAGCCCCCAGACTCTGAGACAGACAGAGAGATAGACAGAATCCCCAGACACGTCCCAGAGACCAGACAATCCCCAGACTCTGAGACAGATAGAGAGACAGACAGAACCCTACACGTATTGGAGACTAGACAGCCCCCAGACTCCAGGACAGACGAAGAGACAGACAGAACCAGACACGTCTCGGAGACTAGACAAGCCCCAGACGCCAGGACAGACAGAAAGACAGACAGAACCAGACACATCTCGGAGACCAGACAACCCCCAGACTCTGAGACAGATAGAGAGACAGACAGAACCCTACACGTCTCGGAGACTAGACAACCCAAAGACTCCAGGACAGACGAAGAGACAGACAGAACCAGACACATCTCGGAGACCAGACAATCCCCAGTCACTGGGACAGACAGAGAGACAGACAGATCCAGACACATCCCAGAGACCAGACAATCCCCAGACTCTGAAACAGACAGAGAGACAGACAGAACCCTACACGTCTCGGAGACTAGACAGCCCCCAGACTCCAGGACAGACGAAGAGACAGACAGAACCAGACACGTCTCGGAGACGAGACAAGCCCCAGATGCCAGGACAGACAGAAAGACAGACAGAACCAGACACATCTTGGAGACTAGACAATCCCCAGACTCTGAGACAGACAGAGAGACAGACAGAACCCAACATGTCCTGGATACCAGACGACCTCCAGACTCTAATGTAGACAGAGAGATAGACAGAATCCCCAGACACGTCCCAGAGACCAGACAATCCCCAGACTCTGAAACAGACAGAGAGACAGACAGAACCCTACACGTCTCGGAGACTAGACAGCCCCCAGACTCCAGGACAGACGAAGAGACAGACAGAACCAGACACGTCTCGGAGACCAGACAATCCCCAGTCACTGGGACAGACAGAGAGACAGACAGATCCAGACACGTCTCGGAGACCAGACGAGCCCCAGACTCCAGGACGGACAAAGAGACAGACAGAACTAGACATGTCCCAGAGACCAGACGACTCCCAGACTCTGAGACAGACAGAGATACAGACAGAACCCAACATGTCCTGGGCACCAGACGACCCCCAGACTCTAAGATAGGCAGAGAGATAGACAGAACACCCAGACACGTCCCGGAGAACAGACGATCCCCAGATTCTGAGATAGACAGTGAGACACACAGAACCAGACATGTTCCGGAGACCAGACAAGCCCCAGTCTCCGGGACAGACAGAAAGACAGACAGAACCAGACATGTCTCGGAGACTAGACAGCCCCCAGACTCTGAGACAGACAGAAAGATAGACAGAATCCCCAGACACGTCCCAGAGACCAGACAATCCCCAGACTCTGAAACAGACCGAGAGACAGACAGATCCAGACACGTCTCGGAGACCAGACGAGCCCCAGACTCCAGGACGGACAAAGAGACAGACAGAACTAGACATGTCCCAGAGACCAGACGACTCCCAGACTCTGAGACAGACAGAGAGACAGACACAACCCAACATGTCCTGGACACCAGACGACCCCCAGACTCTAAGGTAGACAGAGAGATAGACAGAATCCCCAGACACGTCCCAGAGACCAGACAATCCCCAGACTCTGAAACAGACAGAGAGACAGACAGAACCCTACACGTCTCGGAGACTAGACAGCCCCCCGTCTCCAGGACAGACGAAGAGACAAACAGAACCAGACACGTCTCGGAGACCAGACAATCCCCAGTCACTGGGACAGACAGAGAGACAGACAGATCCAGACACGTCTTGGAGACCAG
Organism: Heptranchias perlo; assembly: GCF_035084215.1. Classification (NCBI taxonomy): domain Eukaryota; kingdom Metazoa; phylum Chordata; class Chondrichthyes; order Hexanchiformes; family Hexanchidae; genus Heptranchias; species Heptranchias perlo. The sequence goes on along the minus strand of NW_027139105.1, from coordinate 5,847 downwards.
ACGAGCCCCAGACTCCAGGACGGACAAAGAGACAGACAGAACTAGACATGTCCCAGAGACCAGACGACTCCCAGACTCTGAGACAGACAGAGAGAAAGACAGAACCCAACATGTCCTGGACACCAGACGACCCCCAGACTCTAAGGTAGACAGAGAGATAGACAGAACCCCCAGACACGTCCCGGAGACCAGACGATCCCCAGATTCTGAGATAGACAGTGAGACACACAGAACCAGACATGTTCCGGAGACCAGACAAGCCCCAGACTCCGGGACAGACAGAAAGACAGACAGAACCAGATACGTCTCAGAGAACAGACAACCCCCAGCCTCCAGGACAGACAAAGAGACAGACAGATCCAGACACATCTCGGAGACCAGACAAGCCCCAGGCTCCAGGGCAGACAGAAAGACAGACAGAACCAGACATGTCTCGGAGACTAGACAGCCCCCAGACTCTGAGACAGACAGAAAGACAGACAGAACCAGACATGTCTCGGAGACTAGACAGCCCCCAGACTCTGAGACAGACAGAAAGATAGACAGAATCCCCAGACACGTCTCGGAGACTAGACAAGCCCCAGGCTCCAGGACAGACAGAGAGACAGACAGAACCAGACACGTCTCAGAGACCAGACGAGCCCCAGACTCCAGGACAGACAGAGAGACAGACAGAACCAGACACGTCTCAGAGACCAGACGCGCCCCAGACTCCGGGACAGATAGAGAGACAGACAGAACCCTACATGTCTTGGAGACTAGACAGCCCCCAGACTCTGAGACAGACAGAAAGATAGACAGAATCCCCAGACACATCTCGGAGAATAGACAAGCCCCAGAATCTGAG
>NW_027139104.1:0-21951 GCF_035084215.1 Heptranchias perlo | reverse complement strand
TTGGGTCAGAGAGGCGGCTAATGATGTCAGGCAGCAGGTTATATACAGCGTTCCCCTGTACAGGAGAGAGAGGGGCACAGATCAGGCTGGTGTCTCCCACTATGTTCACCTGCAGGAGGCAGTGATTGGGAGGGGACCACGGCCCCACACCCATACCCCCAATACAGAGTGTCAGTCACTCCCATACCCCCCAGTACAGTGTCAGTCACTCCCATACCCCCAGTACAGTGTGTCAGTCACTCCCATACCCCCAGTACAGTGTCAGTCACTCCCATACCCCCAGTACAGTGTCAGTCACTCCCATACCCCCAGTACAGTGTCAGTCACTCCCATATCCCCAGTACAGTGTGTCAGTCACTCCCATATCCCCAGTACAGTGTGTCAGTCACTCCCATATCCCCAGTACAGTGTCAGTCACTCCCATACCCCCAGTACAGTGTCAGTCACTCCCATACCCCCCAGTACAGTGTGTCAGTCACTCCCATACCCCCCAGTACAGTGTCAGTCACTCCCATACCCCAGTACAGTGTCAGTCACTCCCATACCCCCAGTACAGTGTCAGTCACTCCCATACCCCCAGTACAGTGTCAGTCACTCCCATAACCCCAATACAGAGTGTCAGTCACTCCCATACCCCCAGTACAGTGTCAGTCACTCCCATACCCCCAGTACAGAGTGTCAGTCACTCCCATAACCCCAGGACAGTGTGTCAGTCACTCCCATAACCCCAATACAGAGTGTCAGTCACTCCATAACCCCAATACAGAGTGTCAGTCACTCCCATAACCCCAGGACAGTGTCAGTCACTCCCATAACCCCAATACAGAGTGTCAGTCACTCCCATAACCCCAATACAGAGTGTCAGTCACTCCCATAACCCCAGGACAGTGTGTCAGTCACTCCCATACCCCCCAGTACAGTGTCAGTCACTCCCATATCCCCAGTACAGTGTCAGTCACTCCCATAACCCCAGTACAGTGTCAGTCACTCCCATATCCCCAGTACAGTGTCAGTCACTCCCATACCCCCAGTACAGTGTCAGTCACTCCCATATCCCCAGTACAGTGTCAGTCACTCCCATACCCCCCAGTACAGTGTCAGTCACTCCCATATCCCCAGTACAGTGTCAGTCACTCCCACACCCCCCAGTACAGTGTGTCAGTCACTCCCATACCCCCCAGTACAGTGTGTCAGTCACTCCCATACCCCCAGTAGTATGTCAGTCACTCCCATACCCCCCAGTAAAGTAAGTCACTCCATATCCCCCGGTAGTGTCAGTCACTCCCATACCCCCCAGTACAGTGTCAGTCACTCCCACACGTTCCAATCCCTCCCTCATTCCGGACCTACCTTGTTAGAGAGCTCGTTGAAGAAACTCCTGGCTAACACTGCAATGCCCTCGTCCTCATCAATGATCAGGACCGCCATTTCACTGATCTGACCTTTCACCTTGACCATGTCGTTCAGGATCAGGTGGGTCATCACGATCAGGGCTGTTCGGCGTACAGTCGAAGAACTGTCTCGCAACCTGTACAAGGGAGCAGAGGCGTGTGTACAGCATCAGAGCTCCGTGTTACTGACTGTATCTCTACTGATGTTAATCCCCCTCCCTCACACTGTCACTCAGTAACCCCTCTCCCCCAGCGCCCTGTGTTACTGACTGTATCTCTACTGATGTTAATCCTTCTCCCTCACACTGTCACTCAGTAACCCCTCTCCCCCCAGCGCCCTGTGTTACTGACTGTATCTCTACTGATGTTAATCCCTCTCCCTCACACTGTCACTCAGTAACCCCTCTCCCCCAGCGCCCTGTGTTACTGACTGTATCTCTACTGATGTTAATCCCTCTCCCTCACACTGTCTCTCAGTAACCCCTCTCCCCCCAGCGCCCTGTGTTACTGACTGTATCTCTACTGATGTTAATCCCTCTCCCTCACTGTCTCTCAGTAACCCCCTCTCCCCCCAGCGCCCTGTGTTACTGACTGTATCTCTACTGATGTTAATCCCTCTCCCTCACACTGTCTCTCAGTAACCCCTCTCCCCCCAGCGCCCTGTGTTACTGACTATCTCTACTGATGTTAATCCCGTCTCCCTCACACTGTCACTCAGTAACCCCTCTCCCCCCAGCGCCCTGTGTTACTGACTGTATCTCTACTGATGTTAATCCCTCTCCCTCACACTGTCTCTCAGTAACCCCTCTCCCCCCAGCACCCTGTGTTACTGACTGTATCTCCACTGATGTTAATCCCTCTCCCTCACACTGTCTCTCAGTAACCCCTCTCCCCCAGCGCCCTGTGTTACTGACTGTATCTCTACTGATGTTAATCCCTCTCCCTCACATTGTCACCCAGTAACCTACCCCTCTTCCCCCAGCGCCCTGTGTTACTGACTGTATCTCTACTGATGTTAATCCCTCTCCCCCTCACACTGTCACTCAGTAACCCCTCTCCCCCCAGCGCCCTGTGTTACTGACTGTATCTCTACTGATGTTAATCCCTCTCCCTCACACTGTCACTCAGTAACCCCTCTCCCCCAGCGCCCTGTGTTACTGACTGTATCTCTACTGATGTTAATCCCTCTCCCTCACACTGTCTCTCAGTAACCCTCTCCCCCCAGCACCCTGTGTTACTGACTGTATCTCTACTGATGTTAATCCCTCTCCCTCACACTGTCTCTCAGTAACCCCTCTCCCCCCAGCACCCTGTGTTACTGACTGTATCTCTACTGATGTTAATCCCTCTCCCTCACACTGTCTCTCAGTAACCCCTCTCCCCCCAGCGCCCTGTGTTACTGACTGTATCTCTACTGATGTTAATCCCTCTCCCTCACACTGTCACTCAGTAACCCCTCTCCCCCCAGCACCCTGTGTTACTGACTGTATCTCTACTGATGTTAATCCCTCTCCCTCACACTGTCACTCAGTAACCCCTCTCCCCCCAGCGCCCTGTGTTACTGACTGTATCTCTACTGATGTTAATCCCTCTCCCTCACACTGTCTCTCAGTAACCCTCTCCCCCAGCACCCTGTGTTACTGACTGTATCTCTACTGATGTTAATCCCTCTCCCTCACACTGTCACTCAGTAACCCCTCTCCCCCAGCGCCCTGTGTTACTGACTGTATCTCTACTGATGTTAATCCCTCTCCCTCACACTGTCACTCAGTAACCCCTCTCCCCCAGCGCCCTGTGTTACTGACTGTATCTCTACTGATGTTAATCCCCCTCCCTCCCACTGTCACTCAGTAACCCCTCTCCCCCCAGCGCCTTCCCCCTGTTACTGACAGGCGGAATACCTCACTCACACCCACTACTGTCGGTCAGTCTCTGCTCCGAATCCCATCACACACCCACCGTGACAGCAGGACGATGGGCTGAAGGGAGGTGGCTGGATGAAAGGTGAGGCAGTTACCTGGCGTACAAGTGGGGGGTCCAGGTTCGATGAGGTTGGGGAATCGGAAGGAGAGGTCCCCGAGGGCTACCATGGTGTTGAGCGGATGGCGGGCTGGGACGATTTCTCCAGCATGGTGAAGAGGAGACGAAGGTGGTTCATACAGAAATCGTAACTGTGGGGGGAAGAGACGGGAGAGGGGGGGGTCTCAGATACAGTGATCAAAGGGTTACATTAACGGTTTCACTGCCTGTCCTACCCCCACCCACCCCCTCCCACCTCCCACCACCCACCCCCTCCCACCTCCCCACCACCCACCCCCTCCCACCTCCCCACCACCCACCCCTCCACCACCCACACCCCTCCCCACCACCCACCCCCTCCCACCTCCCCACCACCCACCCCCTCCCACCCCCCACCCCTCCCACCTCCCCACCACCCACCCCCTCCCCACCACCCCTCCCACCTCCCACCACCCTCCCACCTCCCCACCACCCTCCCACCTCCCCACCACCCACCCCCTCCCCACCTCCCCTCCCACCTCCCCCACCACCCACCCCCTCCCACCTCCCCCCCCCCCTCCCCACCACCCACCCCCTCCCACCTCCCCCCCCCCTCCCCACCACCCACCCCCTCCCACCACCCACCCCCTCCCACCTACCCACCCCCTCCCACCTCCCCCCCCCTCCCACCTACCCACCCCCTCCCACCTCCCCACCACCCACCCCCTTCCACCTCCCCACCACCCACCCCCTCCCCACCACCCACCCCCTCCCACCACCCACCCCCTCCCCACCACCCACCCCCTCCCCACCACCCACCCCCTCCCCACCACCCACCCCTCCCACCTCCCCACCACCCACCCCCCTCCACCTCCCCACCACCCACCCCTCCCACCTCCCCACCACCCACCCCCTCCACCTCCCACCACCCTCCCACCTCCCACCACCCACCCCCTCCCCACCACCCCACCCCCTCCCCACCACCCACCCCCTCCCACCACCCACCACCACCTCCCCACCACCCCACCCCCTCCCACCTCCCCACCACCCACCCCCTCCCCACCACCCACCCCCTCCCCACCACCCACCCCCTCCCCACCACCCACCCCCTCCCACCTCCCCACCCCCTCCCACCTCCCCACCACCCACCCCCTCCCACCTCCCCACCACCCACCCCCTCCCACCTCCCCACCACCCTCCCACCTCCCCACCACCCTCCCACCTCCCCACCACCCTCCCACCTCCCCACCACCCACCCCCTCCCCACCACCCACCCCCTCCACCACCCACCACCACCTCCCCACCACCCACCCCCCTCCCACCTCCCCACACCCACCTCCCCACCACCCACCTCCCCACCACCCACCTCCCACCACCCACCTCCCCACCACCCACCCCCTCCCACCTCCCCACCACCCACCCCCTCCCACCTCCCCACACCCCGCGCCCCCCCCTCCCGCCTCCCCTCGCGCACCCCCCCTCCCGGGCTCAGTGTGGGACCCTATTTACCTGACCATGCTGATCTTACAGAGGGTGAGGCAGGAGGCTGTAGCCAGGTCGGGGTCACTGTATTTGCCGGGGTTACTGCAAATCTTCACAATCAAGGGTACAAAGGCAGAGAGCAGCTGTCGATCTATCATCAGAAAGAGTCTGTGAAACACCGCACCGTGTCTACAACCGGTCACAGAATGGAGCAGGAGGGGCCCCCGAACCTGTGGATCGAGACCCCCACGGACTCTCCCCACCCATTTAATCCCCTCCCACAGCCCATGGACACTCTCCCCTATCATGGACTCTCCCCACCCATTTAATCTCCTCCCACAGCCCATGGACACTCTCCCCTATCATGGACCCTACCCACCCATTTAATCCCCTCCCACAGCCCATGGACACTCTCCCCACCCATTTAATCCCCTCCCACAGCCCATGGACACTCTCCCCTATCATGGACTCTCCCCACCCATTTAATCTCCTCCCACCGCCCATGGACACTCTCCCCTATCATGGACTCTCCCCACCCATTTAATCTCCTCCCACAGCCCATGGACACTCTCCCCTATCATGGACTCTCCCCACCCATTTAATCCCTCCCACAGCCCATGGACACTCTCCCCTATCATGGACTCTCCCCACCCATTTAATCTCCTCCCACCGCCCATGGACACTCTCCCCTATCATGGACTCTCCCCACCCATTTAATCTCCTCCCACCGCCCATGGACACTCTCCCCTATCATGGACTCTCCCCACCCATTTAATCTCCTCCCACAGCCCATGTACACTCTCCCCTATCATGGACTCTCCCCACCCATTTAATCCCCTCCCACAGCCCATGGACGCTCTCCCCTATCATGGACTCTCCCCACCCATTTAATCTCCTCCCACCGCCCATGGACACTCTCCCCTATCATGGACTCTCCCCACCCATTTAATCTCCTCCCACAGCCCATGTACACTCTCCCCTATCATGGACTCTCCCCACCCATTTAATCTCCTCCCACCGCCCATGGACACTCTCCCCTATCATGGACTCTCCCCACCCATTTAATCTCCTCCCACAGCCCATGTACACTCTCCCCTATCATGGACTCTCCCCACCCATTTAATCCCCTCCCACAGCCCATGGACACTCTCCCCTATCATGGACTCTCCCCACCCATTTAATCTCCTCCCACAGCCCATGGACACTCTCCCCTATCATGGACTCTCCCCACCCATTTAATCCCCTCCCACAGCCCATGGACACTCTCCCCTATCATGGACTCTACCCACCCTCTGTCTCTCCTCAGTCAGACCCACTGCCCGAGGTTGGGTCGGGTTTAACACATCTGCTCCCTGTGGGATAACTCACCGTCCAGCAGTTCCACGTCACAGATTTTGCGGACCAGTTCAGTCTCTGTATCCTCAGGCGAGGCCTCCGCCAATCCCAGCTCCTCCTCTATGGCGCTCGTGCTGGCATTCTACGAACCGGGAGAGTCGAAAAAATAACATTTCAAAATCCCTCTCTAATTGGGAGTCAGGGTGAGGGGCCGAGGGTCACGGTGCAGGACAGGGGCCAGGTCGAGGGTTATGTTGCAGGTCACGGTGCAGGATAGGGAAAGGCCGAGAGTCACGGTACAGGTCAGAGAAGGGCCAAGAGACACTGTGCAGGACAGAGGTCAGGGAAAGGCTGAGGGTCACAGTGCGGGGCAGGGGAAGGGCCGAGGGTCTCTGTGCAGGACAGAGGTCGGGGATGGGCCGAGATTGTAGTTTGATGGGAGCCTGAGGGAGGGAAGGAGTTCCACAGCTCAAGGCCGTGGGGACAGATTGGGTTAGAGTCGGAGATGGTGAAAGGAGGCTCGATCCCAACACATGGAGGGAGGAAGGGTTGGGACGGGCTCAGTTACCCCCCCGGGGGGAGAGGGAGGATCGGGGAACGGGACGGGCCCAGTCCTCCCCCCCGGGGGGAGAGGGAGGATCGGGGAACGGGACGGGCCCAGTCCTCCCCCCCGGGGAACGGGACGGGCCCAGTCCTCCCCCCCGGGGAACGGGACGGGCCCAGTCCTCCCCCCCGGGGAACGGGACGGGCCCAGTCCTCCCCCCCGGGGAACGGGACGGGCCCAGTCCTCCCCCCCGGGGAACGGGACGGGCCCAGTCCTCCCCCCCGGGGAACGGGACGGGCCCAGTCCTCCCCCCCGGGGAACGGGACGGGCCCAGTCCTCCCCCCCGGGGAACGGGACGGGCCCAGTCCTCCCCCCCGGGGAACGGGACGGGCCCAGTCCTCCCCCCCGGGGAACGGGACGGGCCCAGTCCTCCCCCCCGGGGAACGGGACGGGCCCAGTCCTCCCCCCCGGGGAACGGGACGGGCCCAGTCCTCCCCCCCGGGGAACGGGACGGGCCCAGTCCTCCCCCCCGGGGAACGGGACGGGCCCAGTCCTCCCCCCCGGGGAACGGGACGGGCCCAGTCCTCCCCCCCGGGGAACGGGACGGGCCCAGTCCTCCCCCCCGGGGAACGGGACGGGCCCAGTCCTCCCCCCCGGGGAACGGGACGGGCCCAGTCCTCCCCCCCGGGGAACGGGACGGGCCCAGTCCTCCCCCCCGGGGAACGGGACGGGCCCAGTCCTCCCCCCCGGGGAACGGGACGGGCCCAGTCCTCCCCCCCGGGGAACGGGACGGGCCCAGTCCTCCCCCCCGGGGAACGGGACGGGCCCAGTCCTCCCCCCCGGGGAACGGGACGGGCCCAGTCCTCCCCCCCGGGGAACGGGACGGGCCCAGTCCTCCCCCCCGGGGAACGGGACGGGCCCAGTCCTCCCCCCCGGGGAACGGGACGGGCCCAGTCCTCCCCCCCGGGGAACGGGACGGGCCCAGTCCTCCCCCCCGGGGAACGGGACGGGCCCAGTCCTCCCCCCCGGGGAACGGGACGGGCCCAGTCCTCCCCCCCGGGGAACGGGACGGGCCCAGTCCTCCCCCCCGGGGAACGGGACGGGCCCAGTCCTCCCCCCCGGGGAACGGGACGGGCCCAGTCCTCCCCCCCGGGGAACGGGACGGGCCCAGTCCTCCCCCCCGGGGAACGGGACGGGCCCAGTCCTCCCCCCCGGGGAACGGGACGGGCCCAGTCCTCCCCCCCGGGGAACGGGACGGGCCCAGTCCTCCCCCCCGGGGAACGGGACGGGCCCAGTCCTCCCCCCCGGGGAACGGGACGGGCCCAGTCCTCCCCCCCGGGGAACGGGACGGGCCCAGTCCTCCCCCCCGGGGAACGGGACGGGCCCAGTCCTCCCCCCCGGGGAACGGGACGGGCCCAGTCCTCCCCCCCGGGGAACGGGACGGGCCCAGTCCTCCCCCCCGGGGAACGGGACGGGCCCAGTCCTCCCCCCCGGGGAACGGGACGGGCCCAGTCCTCCCCCCCGGGGAACGGGACGGGCCCAGTCCTCCCCCCCGGGGAACGGGACGGGCCCAGTCCTCCCCCCCGGGGAACGGGACGGGCCCAGTCCTCCCCCCCGGGGAACGGGACGGGCCCAGTCCTCCCCCCCGGGGAACGGGACGGGCCCAGTCCTCCCCCCCGGGGAACGGGACGGGCCCAGTCCTCCCCCCCGGGGAACGGGACGGGCCCAGTCCTCCCCCCCGGGGAACGGGACGGGCCCAGTCCTCCCCCCCGGGGAACGGGACGGGCCCAGTCCTCCCCCCCGGGGAACGGGACGGGCCCAGTCCTCCCCCCCGGGGAACGGGACGGGCCCAGTCCTCCCCCCCGGGGAACGGGACGGGCCCAGTCCTCCCCCCCGGGGAACGGGACGGGCCCAGTCCTCCCCCCCGGGGAACGGGACGGGCCCAGTCCTCCCCCCCGGGGAACGGGACGGGCCCAGTCCTCCCCCCCGGGGAACGGGACGGGCCCAGTCCTCCCCCCCGGGGAACGGGACGGGCCCAGTCCTCCCCCCCGGGGAACGGGACGGGCCCAGTCCTCCCCCCCGGGGAACGGGACGGGCCCAGTCCTCCCCCAGGGGGAGAGAGGGGGTCGGGGGATGGGGTGGGCTCAGTCTCCCCCCGGGGAATGGGATGGGCTCAGTCTTCCCCCGGAGGGAGAGAGAGGGTTGGGGGACGGGACGGGCTCAGTCTCCCTCCGGGGGACGGGACGGGCTCAGTCTCCCTCCGGGGTGGGGGGGAAGAGGGAGGGCCGGGGAACGGGAGGGCTCAGTCTTCCCCCCGGGGAACGGGACGGGCTCACTCTCCTCCCCCCTACTCTCGGGCTCACCTTGGACGTCTCCTTCTTGCTCTTCTCCTTGGCCTCCCGCTCCTCCCGGATCACCCGCCGGCGCTGGATCTCAGGGCCGATCGCTCGCTCCAGGTGAACCAACTGCTGAAGGGCCACGTTCCCGACGAGGGAGACCAGGTTGGTGAGGAGGTGGGCCGGCAATCCAGGCCCAGAGTCCGCACAGTCTGCGGCGAAGGAGAGCAAAGTAAACTCAGCCCAACGGGAGGGGTCCGAAATCACCAGGGGGCCGTGGGACTAATTGGGCAGCTCTTTCAAAGAGCCGGCACAGGAGCGACGGGCCGAACGGCCTCCTTTAGTGCTGTAAGATTCGACGTTACAGCCTTTCGAAACAAAATATTTCCCAACCCACTCCCCAGATCTATCCCCCCCCCACCATCCCGGTGCTGACTCTCACTGGGGAGGGGTGGGATGGGAACAGGGTTCCATGGGCACCAGTCACCCTCCAGTTCCTCACCCCAAGGGCCTTATCCTCCACACGTACCCACACAGTGAATGTTGGTTCGCCCGTCACCCCCACTCTGCGCTCGCTGGACCCACACTGGCTCCCGGTCCGGCAACGCCTCGATTATAAAATTCTCATCCTCCTGTTCAAATCCCTCCACGGCCCCTCGCCACCCCCTCCCGATCTCTGTAACCTCCTCCAGCCCCCTGCAACCCCTCCGAGGTCTCAGCGATCCTCCGATTCTGGCCTCTTACACGACCCCGATTCCCATCGCTCCACCGTTGGCGGCCGTGCCTTCAGCTGCCTGGGCCTCAAGTTGTGGAATTCCCTCCCTAAACCTCTCCGCCTGTCTCTCCTCCTTTAAGACCCTCCTTGAGTTGCACTCTCGCCTCTGAGTCAGAGGGTCGTGGGTTCAAGTCCCACTCCAGAGACTTGAACAGAAAATCTAGACCGACATTCCACTGCATTACTGAGGGAGCGCCGCACTGTCGGAGGGTCGGTACTGAGGGAGCGCCGCACCGTCGGAGGGTCGGTACTGAGGGAGTGCCGCACTGTCGGAGGGTTGGTACCGAGGGAGCGCCGCACTGTCGGAGGGTCGGTACTGAGGGAGCGCCGCACCGTCGGAGGGTCGGTACTGAGGGAGCGCCGCACCGTCGGAGGGTCTGTACTGAGGGAGCGCCGCACCGTCGGAGGGTCAGTACTGAGGGAGCGCCGCACCGTCGGAGGGTCGGTACTGAGGGAGCGCCGCACCGTCGGAGGGTCGGTACTGAGGGAGCGCCGCACCGTCGGAGGGTCGGTACTGAGGGAGCGCCGCACCGTCGGAGGGTCGGTACTGAGGGAGCGCCGCACCGTCGGAGGGTCGGTACTGAGGGAGCGCCGCACCGTCGGAGGGTCGGTACTGAGGGAGCGCCGCACCGTCGGAGGGTCGGTACTGAGGGAGCGCCGCACCGTCGGAGGGTCGGTACTGAGGGAGCGCCGCACCGTCGGAGGGTCGGTACTGAGGGAGCGCCGCACCGTCGGAGGGTCGGTACTGAGGGAGCGCCGCACCGTCGGAGGGTCGGTACTGAGGGAGCGCCGCACCGTCGGAGGGTCGGTACTGAGGGAGCGCCGCACCGTCGGAGGGTCGGTACTGAGGGAGCGCCGCACCGTCGGAGGGTCGGTACTGAGGGAGCGCCGCACCGTCGGAGGGTCGGTACTGAGGGAGCGCTGCACCGTCGGAGGGTCGGTACTGAGGGAGCGCCGCACCGTCGGAGGGTCGGTACTGAGGGAGCGCCGCACCGTCGGAGGGTCGGTACTGAGGGAGCGCCGCACCGTCGGAGGGTCGGTACTGAGGGAGCGCCGCACTGTCGGAGGGTCGGTGCTGAGGGAGCGCCGCACCGTCGGAGGGTCGGTGCTGAGGGAGCGCCGCACCGTCGGAGGGTCGGTGCTGAGGGAGCGCCGCACCGTCGGAGGGTCGGTGCTGAGGGAGCGCCGCACCGTCGGAGGGTCGGTACTGAGGGAGCGCCGCACCGTCGGAGGGTCGGTACTGAGGGAGCGCCGCACTGTCGGAGGGTCTGTACTGAGGGAGTGCCGCACTGTCGGAGGGTCAGTACTGAGGGAGCGCCGCACCGTCGGAGGGTCGGCGCTGCACTGTCGGAGGGTCGGTACCGAGGGAGCGCCGCACTGTCGGAGGGTCAGTACTGAGGGAGCGCCGCACCGTCGGAGGGTCGGCGCCGCACTGTCGGAGGGTCGGTACTGAGGGAGCGCCACACCGTCGGAGGGTCGGTACCGAGGGAGTGCCGCACTGTCGGAGGGTCGGCGCCGAGGGAGCGCCGCACCGTCGGAGGGTCGGTACCGAGGGAGTGCCGGTACCGAGGGAGTGCCGCACTGTCGGAGGGTCGGCGCCGAGGGAGCGCCGCGCTGTCGGAGGGTCGGTACTGAGGGAGCGCCGCACTGTCGGAGCCGAGGGAGCGCCGCGCTGTCGGAGGGTCGGTACTGAGGGAGCGCCGCACTGTGGGAGGGTCGGTACTGAGGGAGCGCCGCACTGTCGGAGGGTCGGTACTGAGGGAGCGCCGCACTGTCGGAGGGTCGGTACTGAGGGAGCGCCGCACTGTGGGAGGGTCGGTACTGAGGGAGCGCCGCGCTGTCGGAGCCGAGGGAGCGCCGCGCTGTCGGAGGGGCGGCACCGAGGGAGTGCGGCACTATCAGATGTGCCGTCTTCCAGATGAGATGCTAACCCGAGGCCCCGTCTGCCCTCTCAGGTGGCTGTAGAAGATCCCGGAGCACAGCGGCGGGGGGAGTTCTCCCCAGTTTCCAGGGGCCAATATTTATCCCTCAACCAACATCACTAAAAACAGATGATTTGTCATTATCACATTGCAATGTGTGGGATCTTGCTGTGCGCGAATCGGCTTCCGTGGTTTCCTGCATTACGACAGTGACTACATTGGTTGTGAAGCACTTTGGGGCGTCTTTAGGGTTGTGAAAGGCACTATATAAATGCAAGCTCTTCCTTCCTTTCTTTAAAACCTACCTCTTTGACCAAGCTTTGGTCAACTGTCCTTATATCTCCTTACGCGGCTCAAATTTGTGTCTGATTTATGCACCCGTGAAGCACCCTGGGATTTTTTTTAAAACTCACGTTAAAGGCACTGTATAAATGCAAGTAGTTGTTGTGGAGGCGGGGCGGGCATCCTGACACCATTCCCCGATCTTCTCCGCCTCCGCCCCCACCCTCACCCCACACACGCTTCCCAGCGGGAGCCAGTGGGAATTGATCAGGAGCAGGAGCCACGGCCAATCCCAAAGGGTGGAGCTAAGAGTCTTAAAACAGAGTACAAGAATGAACGAGGTGATCGGGAGCTGAACGGTGGTGATGAGAAATGGGACAGAGTGGGGTATCGAGGGTCAGTAGGAGAGAAAACTGGCCAGGGGTGGTGGGAGGGAGGGTGTTGTTACGTCCCCTGCCCTTTCCCCATGAGGCCCATCGCCCCCTGTGCCCCTCTCTCTGAAAGATCTCTCCGCTCAGTCCCATTCCCCATCGCCCCCTGTACCCCTCTCTCTGAAAGATCTCTCCCCTCAGTCCCATTCCCCATCGCCCCCTGTTCCCCTCTCTCTGAAAGATCTCTCCCCTCAGTCCCATTCCCCATCGCCCCCTGTACCCCTCTCTCTGAAAGATCTCTCCCCTCAGTCCCATTCCCCATCGCCCCCTGTTCCCCTCTCTCTGAAAGATCTCTCCCCTCAGTCCCATTCCCCATCGCCCCCCTGTGCCCCTCTCTCAAAGATCTCTCCCCTCGGTCCCATTCCCCATCGCCCCCTGTGCCCCTCTCTCTGAAAGATCTCTCCCCTCAGTCCCATTCCCCATCGCCCCCTGTGCCCCTCTCTCTGAAAGATCTCTCCCCTCAGTCCCATTCCCCATCGCCCCCTGTGCCCCTCTCTCTGAAAGATCTCTCCCCTCAGTCCCATTCCCCATCGCCCCCTGTGCCCCTCTCTCAAAGATCTCTCCCCTCAGTCCCATTCCCCATCGCCCCCTGTGCCCCTCTCTCTGAAAGATCTCTCCCCTCGGTCCCATTCCCCATCGCCCCCTGTGCCCCTCTCTCCCCTCAGTCCCATTCCCCATCGCCCCCTGTACCCCTCTCTGAAAGATCTCTCCCCTCAGTCCCATTCCCCATCGCCCCCTGTGCCCCTCTCTCAAAGATCTCTCCCCTCAGTCCCATTCCCCATCGCCCCCTGTGCCCCTCTCTCCCCTCAGTCCCATTCCCCATCGCCCCCTGTACCCCTCTCTGAAAGATCTCTCCCCTCAGTCCCATTCCCCATCGCCCCCTGTGCCCCTCTCTCAAAGATCTCTCCCCTCAGTCCCATTCCCCATCGCTCGTGATGATTCATAGTATCACAGCATAGGAGGCCGCCATTCGGCCCTTCGTGCCTGTGCCAGCTCTTTGAACGAGCTATCCAATTAGTCCCACTCCCCCTGCTCTTTCCCACCTTCCAAGTATTTATCCAATTCCCTTTTGAAAGTTACTACTGAACCTGCTTCCCTTTCAGGCAGCACGTTCCAGATCATAACTCGCTGTGTAAAAAAATGTTTCCTCATGTCGCCTCTGGTTCATTTGCCAATCATCTTAAATCTGCGTCCTCTGGTTACCGACCCTCCTGCCCACTGGAAACAGTTTCTCCTTATTTACTCAAGGGTACGGTAGCATAGTGGTTATGTTACTGGGCTAGTAATCCAGAGGCCTGGACTAAAATCCAGAGTCATGAGTTCAAATCCCGCCACGGCAGCTGGCGAATTTAAATTCAATTAATTAAATAAAAATCTGGAATTAAAAATACTAGTATCAGTAATGAAACTACCGGATTGTCGTAAAAACCCATCTGGTTCACTAATGTCCTTTAGGGAAGGAAGCCTGCCGCCCTTACCCGGTCTGGCCTATATGTGACTCCAGACCCACAGCAATGTGGTTGATTCTTAATTGCCCTCTGAAATGGCTCAAGAAGGCGGCTCACCACCACCTTCTCAAGGGCAATTAGGGATGGGCAATAAATGCCGGCCTTGCCAGCGACGCCCACATCCCGTGAACGAATAAAAAAAAACTGTCAAAACCCTTCATGGTTTTGAACAACTCTATCAAATCTAGAGGGTTAAATTAATGCACAAACTAGGCTTGTCTTCTTTGAGATTAGAAGATTAAAGACTAATAACCTGCCAGCAATGTTAGGGAACCAAGGGTCCAGTGAGAGGGAGGAACTGAAGGAAACCAGTCTTAGTAAAAAAAAGTGCTAGGGAAATTAATGGGGCTAAAGGCTGACAAATCCCCAGGGTCTGATAATCTACATCCCAGAATACTAAAGGAGGTGGCCCTGGAAATAGTGGATGCATTGGTGATCATCTTCCAAAATTCTATAGACTCTGGAACAGTTCCTACAGATTGGAGGGTGGCAAATGTAACCCCACTATTTAAAAAAGGAGGGAGAAAGAGAAAACAAGGAATTACAGACCAGTTCGCCTAACATCAGTAGTGGGGAAAATGCTAGAGTCTATTATAAAGGATGTGATAACAGAACACTTGGAGGGCATTAACGGGATTGGACAAAGTCAGCATGGGTTTATGAAAGGGAAATCATGCTTAACAAATCTACTGGAGTTTTTGAGGATGTAACTAGTAGAATAGATAGGGGAGAACCAGTGGATGTGGTGTACTTGGATTTTCAGAAGGCTTTTGATAAGGTCCCACACAAGAGGTTAGTGTGCAAAATTAAAGCACATGGGATTGGGGGGGAATATACTGGCATGGATTGAGAATTGGTTGACAGACAGGAAACAGAGAGTAGGAATAAACGGGTCTTTTTCCAGGTGGCAGGCAGTGACTAGTGGGGTACGGCAGGGATCAGTGCTTGAGCCCCAGATATTTACAATATATATCAATGATTTGGATGAGGGAACCAAATGTAACATTTCCAAGTTTGCAGATGACACAAAGCTGGGGTGGATTGTGAGCTGTGAGGAGGATGCAAAGAGGCTCCAATGTGATTTAGACAAGTTGGGTGAATGGGCAAGAACATAGCAGATGCAGTATAATGTGGATAAATGTGAAGTTATCCACTTTGGTTGTAAAAACAGAAAGGTAAATTATCTGAATGGTGATAGATTGGGAAAAGGGGAGGTGCAACGAGACCTGGGTGTCCTTGTACACCAGTCGCTGAAAGCGAGCATTCAGGTGCAGCAAGCAGTTAGGAAGGCGAATGATATGTTGGCCTTCATTGCAAGAGGATTTGAGTACAGGAGCAGGGATGTCTTACTGCAGTTGTACAGAGCCTTGGTGAGACCACACCTGGAGTATTGTGCGCAGTTTTGGTCTCCTTATCTGAGGACGGATGTCCTTGCCATGGAGGGAGTGCAACGAAGGTTTACCAGACTGATTCCTGGGATGGCAGGACTGACGTATGAGGAGAGATTTGGTCGACTAGGCCTATATTCACTCGAGTTTAGAAGAATGAGATGTGATCTCATCGAAACATGTAAAATTCGAACAGGACTAGACAGACTAGATGCAGGAAGGATGTTCCCGATGGTTGGGGAGTCCAGAACCAGGGGTCATGGTCTCAGGATACGGGGTAGGACATTCAGAACCAAGATGAGGAGAAATTTCTTCACTCAGAGGGTGGTGAACCTGTGGAATTCTCTACCACAGAAGGCAGTGGAGGCCAAGTCATTAGATGTATTCAAGAAGGAGATAGATATATTTCTTAATGCTAAAGGGATCAAGGAATATGGGGAGAAAGCGGGAACGGGGCACTGAGTTAGATGGTCAGCCATGATCATTTTGAATGGCGGAGCACGCCGGAAGGCCTACTCTTGCTCCTATTTTCCATGTTTCTAATTGACGATTAAAGGATTTGAAAGCTTAGATAGTGAGTGAAACTATCTCCTCTGGTGGAGGGAGTCCAGAACAAGGGAGGGAGTCCAGAACCTTAAAATGAGAGCCAGGCCGTTCAGGGGTGATGTCAGGAAGCATTTCTTCACACAAAGGGGAGTGGAAATCTGGAACTCTCTCCCCCTCAAGGCTGTGGATGCCAGGAGTCAATTGGAGCTATCTTGTTGGTTCAGGATATCAAGGGATATGGAGCAAAGGCGGGCAAATGGGGTTGAGGTGCAGATCGGCTGTGATCTGATTCGAGGTTCGAGGAGGCTGAACGGGCCTCCTCCTGTTCCTATGGACCAGGGTCAGGGAGAGTGGCGCCCAGTGTGGGCAACCTGTGGATAACATATAAAGGACCCGTTTTAAGCTGGTATCTGGGAAATGGAGAAGCCGGAATGGATAGGGTAGACAGAGAGAAACCTTTTCCGCTGGTGGGGAGTGTGGGAGTGTAGGAGAAGGGGACGTCACCTTAAAATCAGAGCCAGGCCGTTCAGGAGAGGAACACTTCTTCACGCAAAGGGTGGAACTCGCTGCCTCAAGAAGCAGTAGATACTACAGCTCAATTAATACTTTTAAATCGGAGATCGATAGATTTATTACTAGGCATGGGGTGGTTATGGGATTATGGAGCCAAGGAGGGTGGATGGAGTTCGGATACAGATCAGCCGTGATCTCAGTGAAAGGCGTAACAGGCTCGATGGGCTGAATGGCCTCCTCCTGTTCCTGTGTAACAGGATCGAGGGGCTGGATGGCCTCCTCCTGTCCCTGTGTAACAGGCTCGAGGGGGCTGAATGGGCCTCCTCCTGTTCCTGTGTAACAGGCTCGAGGGGGCTGAATGGGCCTCCTCCTGTTCCTATGGTAACAGGCTCGAGGGGGCTGAATGGGCCTCCTCCTGTTCCTGTGTAACAGGCTCGAGGGGCTGAATGGCCTCCTCCTGTTCCTGTGTAACAGGATCGAGGGGCTGAATGGCCTCCTCCTGTTCCTGTGTAACAGGCTCGAGGGGCTGAATGGCCTCCTCCTGTTCCTGTGTAACAGGCTCGAGGGGCTGAATGGCCTCCTCCTGTTCCTGTGTAACAGGCTCGAGGGGGCTGAATGGGCCTCCTCCTGTTCCTGTGTAACAGGCTCGAGGGGGCTGAATGGGCCTCCTCCTGTTCCTGTGTAACAGGCTCGAGGGGGGCTGAATGGGCCTCCTCCTGTTCCTGTGTAACAGGCTCGAGGGGGCTGAATGGGCCTCCTCCTGTTCCTGTGTAACAGGCTCGAGGGGCTGAACGGGCCTCCTCCTGTTCCTATGGTAACAGGCTCGAGGGGGCTGAACGGGCCTCCTCCTGTTCCTATGGTAACAGGCTCGAGGGGGCTGAACGGGCCTCCTCCTGTTCCTATGGTAACAGGCTTGAGGGGCTGAACGGGCCTCCTCCTGTTCCTGTGTAACAGGCTCGAGGGGCTGAATGGGCCTCCTCCTGTCCCTGTGTAACAGGCTCGAGGGGCTGAACGGGCCTCCTCCTGTTCCTGTGTAACAGGCTCGAGGGGCTGAATGGGCCTCCTCCTGTTCCTATGGTAACAGGCTCGAGGGGCTGAACGGGCCTCCTCCTGTTCCTGTGTAACAGGCTCGAGGGGCTGAACGGGCCTCCTCCTGTTCCTGTGTAACAGGCTCGAGGGGGCTGAATGGGCCTCCTCCTGTTCCTATGGTAACAGGCTCGAGGGGGCTGAACGGGCCTCCTCCTGTTCCTGCGTAACAGGCTCGAGGGGGCTGAATGGGCCTCCTCCTGTCCCTGTGTAACAGGCTCGAGGGGGCTGAATGGCCTCCTCCTGTCCCTGTGTAACAGGCTCGAGGGGGCTGAATGGGCCTCCTCCTGTTCCTATGGTAACAGGCTCGAGGGGGCTGAACGGGCCTCCTCCTGTTCCTATGGTAACAGGCTTGAGGGGCTGAACGGGCCTCCTCCTGTTCCTGTGTAACAGGCTCGAGGGGCTGAACGGGCCTCCTCCTGTTCCCGTGCAACAGGCTCGAGGGGCTGAATGGGCCTCCTCCTGTTCCTATGGTAACAGGCTCGAGGGGGCTGAACGGGCCTCCTCCTGTTCCTATGGTAACAGGCTCGAGGGGCTGAACGGGCCTCCTCCTGTTCCTGTGTAACAGGCTCGAGGGGCTGAACGGGCCTACTCCTGTTCCTGTGTAACAGGCTCGAGGGGGCTGAATGGCCTTCTCCTGTCCCTGTGTAACAGGCTCGAGGGGCTGAATGGCCTCCTCCTGTTCCTGTGTAACAGGCTCGAGGGGGCTGAATGGGCCTCCTCCTGTCCCTGTGTAACAGGCTCGAGGGGGCTGAATGGCCTCCTCCTGTCCCTGTGTAACAGGCTCGAGGGGGCTGAATGGGCCTCCTCCTGTTCCTGTGTAACAGGCTCGAGGGGGCTGAATGGCCTTCTCCTGTCCCTGTGTAACAGGCTCGAGGGGCTGAATGGGCCTCCTCCTGTCCCTGTGTAACAGGCTCGAGGGGGCTGAATGGCCTTCTCCTGTCCCTGTGTAACAGGCTCGAGGGGGCTGAATGGGCCTCCTCCTGTTCCTGTGTAACAGGCTCGAGGGGCTGAATGGGCCTCCTCCTGTTCCTGTGTAACAGGCTCGAGGGGGCTGAATGGGCCTCCTCCTGTTCCTGTGTAACAGGCTCGAGGGGGCTGAATGGGCCTCCTCCTGTTCCTGTGTAACAGGCTCGAGGGGCTGAATGGGCCTCCTCCTGTTCCTGTGTAACAGGCTCGAGGGGCTGAATGGGCCTCCTCCTGTTCCTGTGTAACAGGCTCGAGGGGCTGAATGGGCCTCCTCCTGTTCCTGTGTAACAGGCTCGAGGGGGCTGAATGGGCCTCCTCCTGTCCCTGTGTAACAGGCTCGAGGGGCTGAATGGGCCTCCTCCTGTTCCTGTGTAACAGGCTCGAGGGGGCTGAATGGGCCTCCTCCTGTTCCTGTGTAACAGGCTCGAGGGGCTGAACGGGCCTCCTCCTGTTCCTGTGTAACAGGCTCGAGGGGGCTGAATGGGCCTCCTCCTGTTCCTGTGTAACAGGCTCGAGGGGCTGAATGGGCCTCCTCCTGTTCCTGTGTAACAGGCTCGAGGGGCTGAATGGGCCTCCTCCTGTTCCTGTGTAACAGGCTCGAGGGGCTGAATGGGCCTCCTCCTGTTCCTGTGTAACAGGCTCGAGGGGGCTGAATGGGCCTCCTCCTGTCCCTGTGTAACAGGCTCGAGGGGCTGAATGGGCCTCCTCCTGTTCCTGTGTAACAGGCTCGAGGGGGCTGAATGGGCCTCCTCCTGTTCCTGTGTAACAGGCTCGAGGGGCTGAATGGGCCTCCTCCTGTTCCTGTGTAACAGGCTCGAGGGGCTGAATGGGCCTCCTCCTGTTCCTGTGTAACAGGCTCGAGGGGCTGAATGGGCCTCCTCCTGTTCCTGTGTAACAGGCTCGAGGGGGCTGAATGGGCCTCCTCCTGTCCCTGTGTAACAGGCTCGAGGGGCTGAATGGGCCTCCTCCTGTTCCTGTGTAACAGGCTCGAGGGGGCTGAATGGGCCTCCTCCTGTTCCTGTGTAACAGGCTCGAGGGGCTGAACGGGCCTCCTCCTGTTCCTATGGTAACAGGCTCGAGGGGCTGAACGGGCCTCCTCCTGTTCCTATGGTAACAGGCTCGAGGGGCTGAATGGGCCTCCTCCTGTTCCTATGGTAACAGGCTCAAGGGGCTGAATGGGCCTGCTCCTGTTCCTATGGTAACAGGCTCGAGGGGCTGAATGGCCTCCTCCTGTTCCTGTGTAACAGGGTCGAGGGGCTGAACGGGCCTCCTCCTGTTCCTATGGTAACAGGCTCGAGGGGCTGAACGGGCCTCCTCCTGTTCCTATGGTAACAGGCTCGAGGGGCTGAATGGGCCTCCTCCTGTTCCTGTGTAACAGGCTCGAGGGGGCTGAATGGGCCTCCTCCTGTTCCTGTGTAACAGGCTCGAGGGGCTGAATGGGCCTCCTCCTGTTCCTGTGTAACAGGGTCGAGGGGCTGAACGGGCCTCCTCCTGTTCCTGTGTAACAGGCTCGAGGGGCTGAACGGGCCTCCTCCTGTTCCTATGGTAACAGGCTCGAGGGGCTGAATGGGCCTCCTCCTGTTCCTGTGTAACAGGCTCGAGGGGGCTGAATGGGCCTCCTCCTGTTCCTGTGTAACAGGCTCGAGGGGGCTGAATGGGCCTCCTCCTGTTCCTATGGTAACAGGCTCGAGGGGCTGAATGGGCCTCCTCCTGTTCCTGTGTAACAGGCTCGAGGGGCTGAATGGGCCTCCTCCTGTTCCTATGGTAACAGGCTCGAGGGCTGAATGGCCTCCTCCTGTTCCTGTGTAACAGGGTCGAGGGGCTGAACGGGCCTCCTCCTGTTCCTATGGTAACAGGCTCGAGGGGCTGAACGGGCCTCCTCCTGTTCCTGTGTAACAGGCTCGAGGGGGCTGAATGGCCTCCTCCTGTTCCTGTGTAACAGGCTCGAGGGGCTGAATGGGCCTCCTCCTGTTCCTGTGTAACAGGCTCGAGGGGGCTGAATGGCCTCCTCCTGTTCCTGTGTAACAGGCTCGAGGGGCTGAATGGGCCTCCTCCTGTTCCTGTGTAACAGGCTCGAGGGGGCTGAATGGGCCTCCTCCTGTTCCTGTGTAACAGGCTCGAGGGGGCTGAATGGGCCTCCTCCTGTTCCTATGGTAACAGGCTCGAGGGGCTGAATGGGCCTCCTCCTGTTCCTGTGTAACAGGCTCGAGGGGGCTGAATGGGCCTCCTCCTGTTCCTATGGTAACAGGCTCGAGGGGGCTGAATGGCCTCCTCCTGTTCCTGTGTAACAGGCTCGAGGGGCTGAACGGGCCTACTCCTGTTCCTGTGTAACAGGCTCGAGGGGCTGAACGGGCCTCCTCCTGTTCCTGTGTGACAGGCTCGAGGGGGCTGAACGGGCCTCCTCCTGTTCCTATGGTAACAGGCTCGAGGGGGCTGAACGGGCCTCCTCCTGTTCCTATGGTAACAGGCTCGAGGGGGCTGAACGGGCCTCCTCCTGTTCCTATGGTAACAGGCTCGAGGGGCTGAACGGGCCTCCTCCTGTTCCTGTGTAACAGGCTCGAGGGGCTGAACGGGCCTCCTCCTGTTCCTGTGTAACAGGCTCGAGGGGCTGAATGGGCCTCCTCCTGTTCCTATGGTAACAGGCTCGAGGGGGCTGAATGGCCTTCTCCTCTCCCTGTGTAACAGGCTCGAGGGGCTGAATGGCCTCCTCCTGTCCCTGTGTCACAGGCTCGAGGGGCTGAACGGGCCTCCTCCTATTCCTGTGTAACAGGCTCGAGGGGCTGAATGGCCTCCTCCTGTTCCTGTGTAACAGGCTCGAGGGGGCTGAATGGCCTCCTCCTGTCCCTGTGTAACAGGCTCGAGGGGGCTGAATGGGCCTCCTCCTGTTCCTGTGTAACAGGCTCGAGGGGGCTGAATGGCCTTCTCCTGTCCCTGTGTAACAGGCTCGAGGGGCTGAATGGGCCTCCTCCTGTCCCTGTGTAACAGGCTCGAGGGGGCTGAATGGCCTCCTCCTGTTCCTGTGTAACAGGCTCGAGGGGCTGAATGGGCCTCCTCCTGTTCCTGTGTAACAGGCTCGAGGGGGCTGAATGGGCCTCCTCCTGTTCCTATGGTAACAGGCTCGAGGGGCTGAATGGGCCTCCTCCTGTTCCTGTGTAACAGGCTCGAGGGGCTGAATGGGCCTCCTCCTGTTCCTGTGTAACAGGCTCGAGGGGCTGAACGGGCCTCCTCCTGTCCTATGGTAACAGGCTCGAGGGGCTGAACGGGCCTCCTCCTGTTCCTATGGTAACAGGCTCGAGGGGCTGAATGGGCCTCCTCCTGTTCCTATGGTAACAGGCTCAAGGGGCTGAATGGGCCTGCTCCTGTTCCTATGGTAACAGGCTCGAGGGGCTGAATGGCCTCCTCCTGTTCCTGTGTAACAGGCTCGAGGGGCTGAACGGGCCTCCTA
>NW_027139103.1:0-22147 GCF_035084215.1 Heptranchias perlo | reverse complement strand
TTAGATTCCAGTCTGTAACTCACTCCCGGGTATCTGTTATTCTATATATAAACCCCCCGAACCCCTCGATTAGATTCCAGTCTGTAACTCACTCCCGGGTATCTGTTATTCTATATATAAACCCCCCGAACACCTCGATTAGATTCCAGTCTGTAACTCACTCCCGGGTATCTGTTATTCTATATATAAACCCCCCGAACCCCTCGATGAGATTCCAGCCTGTAACTCACTCCCGGGTATCTGTTATTCTATATATAAACCCCCCGAACCCCTCGATTAGATTCCAGTCTGTAACTCACTCCCGGGTACCTGTTATTCTATATATAAACCCCCCGAACCCCTCGATTAGATTCCAGTCTGTAACTCACTCCCGGGTATCTGTTATTCTATGTATAAACCCCCGAACCCCTTGATTAGATTCCAGTCTGTAACTCACTCCCGGGTATCTGTTATTCTATATATAAACCACCCCCCGAACCCCTCGATGAGATTCCAGTCTGTAACTCACTCCCGGGTATCTGTTATTCGAAATATAAAGCTCCCGAACCCCTCGATTAGATTCCAGTCTGTAACTCACTCCCGGGTATCTGTTATTCTATATATAAACCCCCGAACCCCTCGATTAGATTCCAGTCTGTAACTCACTCCCGGGTATCTGTTATTCTATATATAAACCCCCCGCCGAACCCCTCGATTAGATTCCAGTCTGCAACTCACTCCCGGGTATCTGTTATTCTATATATAAACCCCCCGAACCCCTCGATAAGATTCCAGTCTGTAACTCACTCCCGGGGATCTGTTATTCTATATATAAACCCCCCGAACCCCTCGATAAGATTCCAGTCTGTAACTCACTCCCGGGTATCTGTTATTCTATATATAAACCTCCCGAACCCCTCGATTAGATTCTGTCTGTAACTCACTTCCGGGGATCTGTTATTCTATATATAAACCCCCCGAACCCCTCGATTAGATTCCAGTCTGTAACTCACTCCCGGGTATCTGTTATTCTATATATAAACCCCCCGAACCCCTCGATTAGATTCCAGTCTGTAACTCACTCCCGGGTATCTGTTATTCTATATATAAACCCCCCGAACCCCTCGATGAGATTCCAGCCTGGAACTCACTCCCGGGTATCTGTTATTCTATATATAAACCCCCCGAACCCCTCGATTAGATTCCAGTCTGTAACTCACTCCCGGGTATCTGTTATTCTACATATAAACCCCCCCGAACCCCTCGATTAGATTCCAGTCTGTAACTCACTCCCGGGTATCTGTTATTCTATATATAAACCCCCCGATTAGATTCCAGTCTGTAACTCACTTCCGGGGATCCGTTATTCGATATATAAACCCCCTGAACCCCTCGATTAGATTCCAGTCTGTAACTCACTCCCGGGTATCTGTTATTCTATATATAAACCACCCCGAACCCCTCGATTAGATTCCAGTCTGTAACTCACTCCCGGGTATCTGTTATTCTATATATAAACCGACCCGAACCCCTCGATTAGATTCCAGTCTGTAACTCACTCCCGGGTATGTGTTATTCTATATATAAACCCCCCCCGAACCCCTCGATTAGATTCCAGTCTGTAACTCACTCCCGGATCTGTTATTCTATATATAAACCCCCCGAACCCCTCGATTAGATTCCAGCCTGTAACTCACTCCCGGGTATCTGTTATTCTATATATAAACCCCCCCGAACCCCTCGATGAGATTCCAGTCTGTAACTCACTCCCGGGTATCTGTTATTCTATATATAAACCCCCCGAACCCCTCGATTAGATTCCAGCCTGTAACTCACTCCCGGGTATCTGTTATTCTATATATAAACCCCCGAACCCCTCGATTAGATTCCAGTCTGTAACTCACTCCCGGGTATCTGTTATTCTATATATAAACCCCCCGAACCCCTCGATTCGATTCCAGTCTGTAACTCACTCCCGGGTATCTGTTATTCTATATATAAACCCCCCGAACCCCTCGATTAGATTCCAGCCTGTAACTCACTCCCGGGTATCTGTTATTCTATATAGAATCCCCCCCGAACCCCTCGATTAGATTCCAGTCTGTAACTCACTCCCGGGTATCTGTTATTCTATATATAATCCCCCCCGAACCCCTCGATTAGATTCCAGTCTGTAACTCACTCCCGGGTATCTGTTATTCTATATATAAACCCCCCGAACCCCTCGATTAGATTCCAGTCTGTAACTCACTCCCGGGTATCTGTTATTCTATATATAAACCACCCCCCCGAACCCCTCGATTAGATTCCAGTCTGTAACTCACTCCCGGGTATCTGTTATTCTATATATAAACCCCCCGAACCCCTCGATTAGATTCCAGTCTGTAACTCACTCCCGGGTATCTGTTATTCTATATATAAACCCCCCGAACCCCTCGATTAGATTCCAGTCTGTAACTCACTCCCGGGTTTCTGTTATTCTATATATAAACCCCCCCGAACCCCTCGATTAGATTCCAGTCTGTAACTCACTCCCGGGTGTCTGTTATTCTATATATAAACCCCCCCGAACCCCTCGATTAGATTCCAGTCTGTAACTCACTCCCGGGTATCTGTTATTCTATATATAAACCCCCCCGAACCCCTCGATTAGATTCCAGTCTGTAACTCACTCCCGGGTATCTGTTATTCTATATATAAACCCCCCGAACCCCTCGATTAGATTCTAGCCTGTAACTCACTCCCGGGTATCTGTTATTCTATATATAAACCCCCCGAACCCCTCGATGAGATTCCAGTCTGTAACTCACTCCCGGGTACCTGTTATTCTATATATAAACCCCCCGAACCCCTCGATTAGATTCCAGTCTGTAACTCACTCCCGGGTATCTGTTATTCTATGTATAAACCCCCCGAACCCCTTGATTAGATTCCAGTCTGTAACTCACTCCCGGGTATCTGTTATTCTATATATAAACCCCCCGAACCCCTCGATTCGATTCCAGTCTGTAACTCACTCCCGGGTATCTGTTATTCTATATATAAAGCTCCCGAACCCCTCGATTAGATTCCAGTCTGTCACTCACTCCCGGGTATCTGTTATTCTATATATAAACCCCCCGAACCCCTCGATTAGATTCTGTCTGTAACTCACTTCCGGGGATCTGTTATTCTATATATAAACCCCCCGAACCCCTCGATTAGATTCCAGTCTGGAACTCACTCCCGGGTGACTGTTATTCTGCATATAAACCCCCCGAACCCCTCGATTAGATTCCAGTCTGTAACTCACTCCCGGGTATCTGTTATTCTATATATAAACCCCCCGAACCCCTCGATTAGATTCCAGTCTGTAACTCACTCCCGGGTATCTGTTATTCTACATATAAACCCCCCCGAACCCCTCGATTAGATTCCAGTCTGTAACTCACTCCCGGGTATCTGTTATTCTATATATAAACCCCCCGAACCCCTCGATTAGATTCCAGCCTGTAACTCACTCCCGGGTATCTGTTATTCTATATATAAACCCCCGAACCCCTCGATTAGATTCCAGTCTGTAACTCACTCCCGGGTATCTGTTATTCTATATATAAACCCCCCGAACCCCTCGATTAGATTCCAGTCTGTAACTCACTCCCGGGTATCTGTTATTCTATATATAAACCCCCCGAACCCCTCGATTAGATTCCAGCCTGTAACTCACTCCCGGGTATCTGTTATTCTATATATAATCCCCCCCGAACCCCTCGATTAGATTCCAGTCTGTAACTCACTCCCGGGTATCTGTTATTCTATATATAAACCCCCCGAACCCCTCGATTAGATTCCAGTCTGTAACTCACTCCCGGGTATCTGTTATTCTATATATAAACCACCCCCCCGAACCCCTCGATTAGATTCCAGTCTGTAACTCACTCCCGGGTTTCTGTTATTCTATATATAAACCCCCCCGAACCCCTCGATTAGATTCCAGTCTGTAACTCACTCCCGGGTGTCTGTTATTCTATATATAAACCCCCCCGAACCCCTCGATTAGATTCCAGTCTGTAACTCACTCCCGGGTATCTGTTATTCTATATATAAACCCCCCCGAACCCCTCGATTAGATTCCAGTCTGTAACTCACTCCCGGGTATCTGTTATTCTATATATAAACCCCCCGAACCCCTCGATTAGATTCTAGCCTGTAACTCACTCCCGGGTATCTGTTATTCTATATATAAACCCCCCGAACCCCTCGATTAGATTCCAGTCTGTAACTCACTCCCGGGTACCTGTTATTCTATATATAAACCCCCCGAACCCCTCGATTAGATTCCAGTCTGTAACTCACTCCCGGGTATCTGTTATTCTATGTATAAACCCCCCGAACCCCTTGATTAGATTCCAGTCTGTAGCTCACTCCCGGGTATCTGTTATTCTATATATAAACCCCCCGAACCCCTCGATTCGATTCCAGTCTGTAACTCACTCCCGGGTATCTGTTATTCTATATATAAAGCTCCCGAACCCCTCGATTAGATTCCAGTCTGTAACTCACTCCCGGGTATCTGTTATTCTATATATAAACCCCCCGAACCCCTCGATTAGATTCCAGTCTGTAACTCACTCCCGGGTATCTGTTATTCTATATATAAACCCCCCCGAACCCCTCGATTAGATTCCAGTCTGTAACTCACTCCCGGGTATCTGTTATTCTATATATAAACCCCCCGAACCCCTCGATTAGATTCCAGTCTGTAACTGACTTCCGGGGATCTGTTATTCTATATATAAACCCCCCGAACCCCTCGATTAGATTCCAGTCTGTAACTCACTCCCGGGTGACTGTTATTCTGCATATAAACCCCCCGAACCCCTCGATTAGATTCCAGTCTGTAACTCACTCCCGGGTATCTGTTATTCTATATATAAACCCCCCGAACCCCTCGATTAGATTCCAGTCTGTAACTCACTCCCGGGTATCTGTTATTCTACATATAAACCCCCCCGAACCCCTCGATTAGATTCCAGTCTGTAACTCACTCCCGGGTATCTGTTATTCTATATATAAACCCCCCGATTAGATTCCAGTCTGTAACTCACTTCCGGGGATCCGTTATTCGATATATAAACCCCCTGAACCCCTCGATTAGATTCCAGTCTGTAACTCACTCCCGGGTATCTGTTATTCTATATATAAACCACCCCGAACCCCTCGATTAGATTCCAGTCTGTAACTCACTCCCGGGTATCTGTTATTCTATATATAAACCGACCCGAACCCCTCGATTAGATTCCAGTCTGTAACTCACTCCCGGGTATGTGTTATTCTATATATAAACCCCCCCCGAACCCCTCGATTAGATTCCAGTCTGTAACTCACTCCCGGGTATCTGTTATTCTATATATAAACCCCCCGAACCCCTCGATTAGATTCCAGCCTGTAACTCACTCCCGGGTATCTGTTATTCTATATATAAACCCCCCCGAACCCCTCGATGAGATTCCAGTCTGTAACTCACTCCCGGGTATCTGTTATTCTATATATAAACCCCCCGAACCCCTCGATTAGATTCCAGCCTGTAACTCACTCCCGGGTATCTGTTATTCTATATATAAACCCCCGAACCCCTCGATTAGATTCCAGTCTGTAACTCACTCCCGGGTATCTGTTATTCTATATATAAACCCCCCGAACCCCTCGATTCGATTCCAGTCTGTAACTCACTCCCGGGTATCTGTTATTCTATATATAAACCCCCCGAACCCCTCGATTAGATTCCAGCCTGTAACTCACTCCCGGGTATCTGTTATTCTATATATAATCCCCCCCGAACCCCTCGATTAGATTCCAGTCTGTAACTCACTCCCGGGTATCTGTTATTCTATATATAATCCCCCCCGAACCCCTCGATTAGATTCCAGTCTGTAACTCACTCCCGGGTATCTGTTATTCTATATATAAACCCCCCGAACCCCTCGATTAGATTCCAGTCTGTAACTCACTCCCGGGTATCTGTTATTCTATATATAAACCACCCCCCCGAACCCCTCGATTAGATTCCAGTCTGTAACTCACTCCCGGGTATCTGTTATTCTATATATAAACCCCCCGAACCCCTCGATTAGATTCCAGTCTGTAACTCACTCCCGGGTATCTGTTATTCTATATATAAACCCCCCGAACCCCTCGATTAGATTCCAGTCTGTAACTCACTCCCGGGTTTCTGTTATTCTATATATAAACCCCCCCGAACCCCTCGATTAGATTCCAGTCTGTAACTCACTCCCGGGTGTCTGTTATTCTATATATAAACCCCCCCGAACCCCTCGATTAGATTCCAGTCTGTAACTCACTCCCGGGTATCTGTTATTCTATATATAAACCCCCCCGAACCCCTCGATTAGATTCCAGTCTGTAACTCACTCCCGGGTATCTGTTATTCTATATATAAACCCCCCGAACCCCTCGATTAGATTCTAGCCTGTAACTCACTCCCGGGTATCTGTTATTCTATATATAAACCCCCCGAACCCCTCGATGAGATTCCAGTCTGTAACTCACTCCCGGGTACCTGTTATTCTATATATAAACCCCCCGAACCCCTCGATTAGATTCCAGTCTGTAACTCACTCCCGGGTATCTGTTATTCTATGTATAAACCCCCCGAACCCCTTGATTAGATTCCAGTCTGTAACTCACTCCCGGGTATCTGTTATTCTATATATAAACCCCCCGAACCCCTCGATTCGATTCCAGTCTGTAACTCACTCCCGGGTATCTGTTATTCTATATATAAAGCTCCCGAACCCCTCGATTAGATTCCAGTCTGTCACTCACTCCCGGGTATCTGTTATTCTATATATAAACCCCCCGAACCCCTCGATTAGATTCTGTCTGTAACTCACTTCCGGGGATCTGTTATTCTATATATAAACCCCCCGAACCCCTCGATTAGATTCCAGTCTGGAACTCACTCCCGGGTGACTGTTATTCTGCATATAAACCCCCCGAACCCCTCGATTAGATTCCAGTCTGTAACTCACTCCCGGGTATCTGTTATTCTATATATAAACCCCCCGAACCCCTCGATTAGATTCCAGTCTGTAACTCACTCCCGGGTATCTGTTATTCTACATATAAACCCCCCCGAACCCCTCGATTAGATTCCAGTCTGTAACTCACTCCCGGGTATCTGTTATTCTATATATAAACCCCCCGAACCCCTCGATTAGATTCCAGCCTGTAACTCACTCCCGGGTATCTGTTATTCTATATATAAACCCCCGAACCCCTCGATTAGATTCCAGTCTGTAACTCACTCCCGGGTATCTGTTATTCTATATATAAACCCCCCGAACCCCTCGATTAGATTCCAGTCTGTAACTCACTCCCGGGTATCTGTTATTCTATATATAAACCCCCCGAACCCCTCGATTAGATTCCAGCCTGTAACTCACTCCCGGGTATCTGTTATTCTATATATAATCCCCCCCGAACCCCTCGATTAGATTCCAGTCTGTAACTCACTCCCGGGTATCTGTTATTCTATATATAAACCCCCCGAACCCCTCGATTAGATTCCAGTCTGTAACTCACTCCCGGGTATCTGTTATTCTATATATAAACCACCCCCCCGAACCCCTCGATTAGATTCCAGTCTGTAACTCACTCCCGGGTTTCTGTTATTCTATATATAAACCCCCCCGAACCCCTCGATTAGATTCCAGTCTGTAACTCACTCCCGGGTGTCTGTTATTCTATATATAAACCCCCCCGAACCCCTCGATTAGATTCCAGTCTGTAACTCACTCCCGGGTATCTGTTATTCTATATATAAACCCCCCCGAACCCCTCGATTAGATTCCAGTCTGTAACTCACTCCCGGGTATCTGTTATTCTATATATAAACCCCCCGAACCCCTCGATTAGATTCTAGCCTGTAACTCACTCCCGGGTATCTGTTATTCTATATATAAACCCCCCGAACCCCTCGATTAGATTCCAGTCTGTAACTCACTCCCGGGTACCTGTTATTCTATATATAAACCCCCCGAACCCCTCGATTAGATTCCAGTCTGTAACTCACTCCCGGGTATCTGTTATTCTATGTATAAACCCCCCGAACCCCTTGATTAGATTCCAGTCTGTAGCTCACTCCCGGGTATCTGTTATTCTATATATAAACCCCCCGAACCCCTCGATTCGATTCCAGTCTGTAACTCACTCCCGGGTATCTGTTATTCTATATATAAAGCTCCCGAACCCCTCGATTAGATTCCAGTCTGTAACTCACTCCCGGGTATCTGTTATTCTATATATAAACCCCCCGAACCCCTCGATTAGATTCCAGTCTGTAACTCACTCCCGGGTATCTGTTATTCTATATATAAACCCCCCCGAACCCCTCGATTAGATTCCAGTCTGTAACTCACTCCCGGGTATCTGTTATTCTATATATAAACCCCCCCCCCCGAACCCCTCGATAAGATTCCAGTCTGTAACTCACTCCCGGGGATCTGTTATTCTATATATAAACCCCCCGAACCCCTCGATAAGATTCCAGTCTGTAACTCACTCCCGGGTATCTGTTATTCTATATATAAACCTCCCGAACCCCTCGATTAGATTCTGTCTGTAACTCACTTCCGGGGATCTGTTATTCTATATATAAACCCCCCGAACCCCTCGATTAGATTCCAGTCTGTAACTCACTCCCGGGTATCTGTTATTCTATATATAAACCCCCCCGAACCCCTCGATGAGATTCCAGCCTGTAACTCACTCCCGGGTATCTGTTATTCTATATATAAACCCCCCGAACCCCTCGATTAGATTCCAGTCTGTAACTGACTTCCGGGGATCTGTTATTCTATATATAAACCCCCCGAACCCCTCGATTAGATTCCAGTCTGTAACTCACTCCCGGGTATCTGTTATTCTACATATAAACCCCCCCAAACCCCTCGATTAGATTCCAGTCTGTAACTCACTCCCGGGTATCTGTTATTCTATATATAAACCCCCCGATTAGATTCCAGTCTGTAACTCACTTCCGGGGATCCGTTATTCGATATATAAACCCCCTGAACCCCTCGATTAGATTCCAGTCTGTAACTCACTCCCGGGTATCTGTTATTCTATATATAAACCGCCCCGAACCCCTCGATTAGATTCCAGTCTGTAACTCACTCCCGGGTATCTGTTATTCTATATATAAACCGCCCCGAACCCCTCGATTAGATTCCAGTCTGTAACTCACTCCCGGGTATCTGTTATTCTATATATAAACCCCCCCCGAACCCCTCGATTAGATTCCAGTCTGTAACTCACTCCCGGGTATCTGTTATTCTACATATAAACCCCCCGAACCCCTCGATTACATTCCAGTCTGTAACTCACTCCCGGGTATCTGTTATTCTATATATAAACCCCCCCGAACCCCTCGATTAGATTCCAGTCTGTAACTCACTCCCGGGTATCTGTTATTCTATATATAAACCCCCCGAACCCCTCGATTAGATTCCAGTCTGCAACTCACTCCCGGGTATCTGTTATTCTATATATAAACCCCCCGAACCCCTCGATTAGATTCCAGTCTGTAACTCACTCCCGGGTATCTGTTATTCTAAATATAAACCCCCCCGAACCCCTCGATTAGATTCCAGTCTGTAACTCACTCCCGGGTATCTGTTATTCTATATATAAACCCCCCCGAACCCCCCGATTAGATTCCAGTCTGTAACTCACTTCCGGGGATCTGTTATTCGATATATAAACCCCCTGAACCCCTCGATTAGATTCCAGTCTGTGACTCACTCCCGGGTATCTGTTATTCTATATATAAACCCCCCCCGAACCCCTCGATTAGATTCCAGTCTGTAACTCACTCCCGGGTATCTGTTATTCTATATATAAACCCCCCGAACCCCTCGATAAGATTCCAGTCTGTAACTCACTCCCGGGTATCTGTTATTCTATATATAAACCCCCCGAACCCCTCGATTAGATTCCAGTCTGTAACTCACTCCCGGGTGACTGTTATTCTGCATATAAACCCCCCGAACCCCTCGATTAGATTCCAGTCTGTAACTCACTCCCGGGTATCTGTTATTCCATATATAAACCCCCCGAACCCCTCGATTAGATTCCAGTCTGTAACTCACTCCCGGGTATCTGTTATTCTATATATAAACCCCCCGAACCCCTCGATTAGATTCCAGTCTGTAACTCACTCCCGGGTATCTGTTATTCTATATATGAACCCCCCCGAACCCCTCGATTAGATTCCAGTCTGCAACTCACTCCCGGGTATCTGTTATTCTATATATAAAGCCCCCCGAACCCCTCGATGAGATTCCAGTCTGTAACTCACTCCCGGGTATCTGTTATTCTATATATAAACCCCCCGAACCCCTCGATGAGATTCCAGCCTGTAACTCACTCCCGGGTATCTGTTATTCTATATATAAACCGCCCCGAACCCCTCGATTAGATTCCAGTCTGTAACTCACTCCCGGGTATCTGTTATTCTATATATAAACCGCCCCGAACCCCTCGATTAGATTCCAGTCTGTAACTCACTCCCGGGTATCTGTTATTCTATATATAAACCCCCCCCGAACCCCTCGATTAGATTCCAGTCTGTAACTCACTCCCGGGTATCTGTTATTCTACATATAAACCCCCCGAACCCCTCGATTACATTCCAGTCTGTAACTCACTCCCGGGTATCTGTTATTCTATATATAAACCCCCCCGAACCCCTCGATTAGATTCCAGTCTGTAACTCACTCCCGGGTATCTGTTATTCTATATATAAACCCCCCGAACCCCTCGATTAGATTCCAGTCTGTAACTCACTCCCGGGTATCTGTTATTCTATATATAAACCCCCCGAACCCCTCGATTAGATTCCAGTCTGTAACTCACTCCCGGGTATCTGTTATTCTAAATATAAACCCCCCCGAACCCCTCGATTAGATTCCAGTCTGTAACTCACTCCCGGGTATCTGTTATTCTATATATAAACCCCCCCGAACCCCCCGATTAGATTCCAGTCTGTAACTCACTTCCGGGGATCTGTTATTCGATATATAAACCCCCTGAACCCCTCGATTAGATTCCAGTCTGTGACTCACTCCCGGGTATCTGTTATTCTATATATAAACCCCCCCCGAACCCCTCGATTAGATTCCAGTCTGTAACTCACTCCCGGGTATCTGTTATTCTATATATAAACCCCCCGAACCCCTCGATAAGATTCCAGTCTGTAACTCACTCCCGGGTATCTGTTATTCTATATATAAACCCCCCGAACCCCTCGATTAGATTCCAGTCTGTAACTCACTCCCGGGTGACTGTTATTCTGCATATAAACCCCCCGAACCCCTCGATTAGATTCCAGTCTGTAACTCACTCCCGGGTATCTGTTATTCCATATATAAACCCCCCGAACCCCTCGATTAGATTCCAGTCTGTAACTCACTCCCGGGTATCTGTTATTCTATATATAAACCCCCCGAACCCCTCGATTAGATTCCAGTCTGTAACTCACTCCCGGGTATCTGTTATTCTATATATGAACCCCCCCGAACCCCTCGATTAGATTCCAGTCTGCAACTCACTCCCGGGTATCTGTTATTCTATATATAAAGCCCCCCGAACCCCTCGATGAGATTCCAGTCTGTAACTCACTCCCGGGTATCTGTTATTCTATATATAAACCCCCCGAACCCCTCGATGAGATTCCAGCCTGTAACTCACTCCCGGGTATCTGTTATTCTATATATAAACCCCCCGAACCCCTCGATTAGATTCCAGCCTGTAACTCACTCCCGGGTATCTGTTATTCTATATATAAACCCCCCCGAACCCCTCGATTAGATTCCAGCCTGTAACTCACTCCCGGGTATCTGTTATTCTATATATAAACCCCCCGAACCCCTCGATTAGATTCCAGTCTGTAACTCACTCCCGGGTATCTGTTATTCTATATATAAACCCCCCCGAACCCCTCGATTAGATTCCAGTCTGTAACTCACTCCCGGGTATCTGTTATTCTATATATAAACCCCCCGAACCCCTCGATTAGATTCCAGTCTGTAACTCACTCCCGGGTATCTGTTATTCTATATATAAACCCCCCCGAACCCCTCGATTAGATTCCAGTCTGTAACTCACTCCCGGGTATCTGTTATTCTATATATAAACCTCCCGAACCCCTCGATTCGATTCCAGTCTGTAACTCACTCCCGGGTATCTGTTATTCTATATATAAACCCCCCGAACCCCTCGATTAGATTCCAGTCTGTAACTCACTCCCGGGTATCTGTTATTTTATATATAAACCCCCCCGAACACCTCGATTAGATTCCAGTCTGTAACTCACTCCCGGGTATCTGTTATTCTATATATAAACCCCCTCGAACCCCTCGATTAGATTCCAGTCTGTAACTCACTCCCGGGTATCTGTTATTCTATATATAAACCCCCTCGAACCCCTCGATTAGATTCCAGTCTGTAACTCACTCCTGGGTATCTGTTATTCTATATATAAACCCCCTCGAACCCCTCGATTAGATTCCAGTCTGTAACTCACTCCCGGGTATCTGTTATTCTAAATATAAACCCCCCGAACCCCTCGATTAGATTCCAGTCTGTAACTCACTCCCGGGTATCTGTTATTCTATATATAAACCCCCCCCGAACCCCTCGATTAGATTCCAGTCTGTAACTCACTCCCGGGTATCTGTTATTCTACATATAAACCCCCCGAACCCCTCGATTACATTCCAGTCTGTAACTCACTCCCGGGTATCTGTTATTCTATATATAAACCCCCCCGAACCCCTCGATTAGATTCCAGTCTGTAACTCACTCCCGGGTATCTGTTATTCTATATATAAACCCCCCGAACCCCTCGATTAGATTCCAGTCTGCAACTCACTCCCGGGTATCTGTTATTCTATATATAAACCCCCCGAACCCCTCGATTAGATTCCAGTCTGTAACTCACTCCCGGGTATCTGTTATTCTAAATATAAACCCCCCCGAACCCCTCGATTAGATTCCAGTCTGTAACTCACTCCCGGGTATCTGTTATTCTATATATAAACCCCCCCGAACCCCCCGATTAGATTCCAGTCTGTAACTCACTTCCGGGGATCTGTTATTCGATATATAAACCCCCTGAACCCCTCGATTAGATTCCAGTCTGTGACTCACTCCCGGGTATCTGTTATTCTATATATAAACCCCCCCCGAACCCCTCGATTAGATTCCAGTCTGTAACTCACTCCCGGGTATCTGTTATTCTATATATAAACCCCCCGAACCCCTCGATAAGATTCCAGTCTGTAACTCACTCCCGGGTATCTGTTATTCTATATATAAACCCCCCGAACCCCTCGATTAGATTCCAGTCTGTAACTCACTCCCGGGTGACTGTTATTCTGCATATAAACCCCCCGAACCCCTCGATTAGATTCCAGTCTGTAACTCACTCCCGGGTATCTGTTATTCCATATATAAACCCCCCGAACCCCTCGATTAGATTCCAGTCTGTAACTCACTCCCGGGTATCTGTTATTCTATATATAAACCCCCCGAACCCCTCGATTAGATTCCAGTCTGTAACTCACTCCCGGGTATCTGTTATTCTATATATGAACCCCCCCGAACCCCTCGATTAGATTCCAGTCTGCAACTCACTCCCGGGTATCTGTTATTCTATATATAAAGCCCCCCGAACCCCTCGATGAGATTCCAGTCTGTAACTCACTCCCGGGTATCTGTTATTCTATATATAAACCCCCCGAACCCCTCGATGAGATTCCAGCCTGTAACTCACTCCCGGGTATCTGTTATTCTATATATAAACCGCCCCGAACCCCTCGATTAGATTCCAGTCTGTAACTCACTCCCGGGTATCTGTTATTCTATATATAAACCGCCCCGAACCCCTCGATTAGATTCCAGTCTGTAACTCACTCCCGGGTATCTGTTATTCTATATATAAACCCCCCCCGAACCCCTCGATTAGATTCCAGTCTGTAACTCACTCCCGGGTATCTGTTATTCTACATATAAACCCCCCGAACCCCTCGATTACATTCCAGTCTGTAACTCACTCCCGGGTATCTGTTATTCTATATATAAACCCCCCCGAACCCCTCGATTAGATTCCAGTCTGTAACTCACTCCCGGGTATCTGTTATTCTATATATAAACCCCCCGAACCCCTCGATTAGATTCCAGTCTGTAACTCACTCCCGGGTATCTGTTATTCTATATATAAACCCCCCGAACCCCTCGATTAGATTCCAGTCTGTAACTCACTCCCGGGTATCTGTTATTCTAAATATAAACCCCCCCGAACCCCTCGATTAGATTCCAGTCTGTAACTCACTCCCGGGTATCTGTTATTCTATATATAAACCCCCCCGAACCCCCCGATTAGATTCCAGTCTGTAACTCACTTCCGGGGATCTGTTATTCGATATATAAACCCCCTGAACCCCTCGATTAGATTCCAGTCTGTGACTCACTCCCGGGTATCTGTTATTCTATATATAAACCCCCCCCGAACCCCTCGATTAGATTCCAGTCTGTAACTCACTCCCGGGTATCTGTTATTCTATATATAAACCCCCCGAACCCCTCGATAAGATTCCAGTCTGTAACTCACTCCCGGGTATCTGTTATTCTATATATAAACCCCCCGAACCCCTCGATTAGATTCCAGTCTGTAACTCACTCCCGGGTGACTGTTATTCTGCATATAAACCCCCCGAACCCCTCGATTAGATTCCAGTCTGTAACTCACTCCCGGGTATCTGTTATTCCATATATAAACCCCCCGAACCCCTCGATTAGATTCCAGTCTGTAACTCACTCCCGGGTATCTGTTATTCTATATATAAACCCCCCGAACCCCTCGATTAGATTCCAGTCTGTAACTCACTCCCGGGTATCTGTTATTCTATATATGAACCCCCCGAACCCCTCGATTAGATTCCAGTCTGCAACTCACTCCCGGGTATCTGTTATTCTATATATAAAGCCCCCCGAACCCCTCGATGAGATTCCAGTCTGTAACTCACTCCCGGGTATCTGTTATTCTATATATAAACCCCCCGAACCCCTCGATGAGATTCCAGCCTGTAACTCACTCCCGGGTATCTGTTATTCTATATATAAACCCCCCGAACCCCTCGATTAGATTCCAGCCTGTAACTCACTCCCGGGTATCTGTTATTCTATATATAAACCCCCCCGAACCCCTCGATTAGATTCCAGCCTGTAACTCACTCCCGGGTATCTGTTATTCTATATATAAACCCCCCGAACCCCTCGATTAGATTCCAGTCTGTAACTCACTCCCGGGTATCTGTTATTCTATATATAAACCCCCCCGAACCCCTCGATTAGATTCCAGTCTGTAACTCACTCCCGGGTATCTGTTATTCTATATATAAACCCCCCGAACCCCTCGATTAGATTCCAGTCTGTAACTCACTCCCGGGTATCTGTTATTCTATATATAAACCCCCCCGAACCCCTCGATTAGATTCCAGTCTGTAACTCACTCCCGGGTATCTGTTATTCTATATATAAACCTCCCGAACCCCTCGATTCGATTCCAGTCTGTAACTCACTCCCGGGTATCTGTTATTCTATATATAAACCCCCCGAACCCCTCGATTAGATTCCAGTCTGTAACTCACTCCCGGGTATCTGTTATTTTATATATAAACCCCCCCGAACACCTCGATTAGATTCCAGTCTGTAACTCACTCCCGGGTATCTGTTATTCTATATATAAACCCCCTCGAACCCCTCGATTAGATTCCAGTCTGTAACTCACTCCCGGGTATCTGTTATTCTATATATAAACCCCCTCGAACCCCTCGATTAGATTCCAGTCTGTAACTCACTCCTGGGTATCTGTTATTCTATATATAAACCCCCTCGAACCCCTCGATTAGATTCCAGTCTGTAACTCACTCCCGGGTATCTGTTATTCTAAATATAAACCCCCCGAACCCCTCGATTAGATTCCAGTCTGTAACTCACTCCCGGGTATCTGTTATTCTATATATAAACCCCCCCGAACCCCTCGATTAGATTCCAGTCTGTAACTCACTCCCGGGTATCTGTTATTCTATATATAAACCCCCCCGAACCCCTCGATTAGATTCTCGCTCCCGGGGTCGCCCTTACCTTTGGCGGGACGTAGAACTCCAGCCTGTAGCCCTCGCCCTCTCCCTTGGCGGAACGTCGGAGCAGCAGGCGGCACTTGTGCCAGCGCGCCCGGCTGCTGCTGCTGATGTCGTCGGCCGCCACGTAGTTCAGCACGCCCTCGCGGCGCACGTCGCGCAGCTCGACCTTGGGGGGCGCCGCCTTGGCCAGCCGCAGCCGCTCGAAGCGGTGGGCCCACCGCTCGCCCGCGCCACCCCCCTCTTCGGCCGCGGCGGCCGGCCCGCCCCCGGCCACCCCGGCGCTCTTCCACTGCAGGATGCCCCTCACGCTCCCCCGCACGCTGCGGCTCACGCTGCGCAGCGAGAAGCGTTTCTTCAGGCGCGGCTTGGCGCCCGGGGCGGGGCCGGTCGAGAGGTCCTCCGAGCTGCGGGACTGCGGCGGGGGGGCGGGGGAGGGCGGCAGGGGGTCGGGCTCGGCCGGGGAGGAGACCGAGGAGTCGCTGCGGGCCTCCGAGGGCTCCCGCTCCCCGCCTCGCCCCACCTCCGACTCGAAGCGGGCCACAAAATGCTCGGCGAAGCGGCGGGAGAAGGCGGCCTCGGCCCCCGGCGCCGCGTGGCAGGGGTGCTCGCTCAGGAAGGCGCGGTAGCGCCGGGCGAAATCGGCGGCGGCCGCCTGGGCGTGGGTCTCGCAGAACTCCTTCCAGCCGGGGGGACCGCGCGGCTCCCCCTCCCCCTCTTCCGGTGACGGCACCCCCCCGTTCATGGCAGACTCCCGTCGGCACAAAATCAACTGCAGGAAGACAAAAAGGGGGCGGTGATTATTGTACCCGGGGGGTACCCGCTCCCCCCCCCGGTGATTATTATACCCGGGGGTACCCGCTCCCCCCCCCGGTGATTATTATACCCGGGGGTACCCGCTCCCCCCCCCCCCGGTGATTATTATACCCGGGGGTACCCGCTCCCCCCGGTGATTATTATACCCGGGGGTACCCGCTCCCCCCCCCCGGTGATTATTATACCCGGGGGTACCCGCTCCCCCCCCCGGTGATTATTATACCCGGGGGTACCCGCTCCCCCCCCCCCGGTGATTATTATACCCGGGGGTACCCGCTCCCCCCCCCCGGTGATTATTATACCCGGGGGTACCCGCTCCCCCCCCCCGGTGATTATTATACCCGGGGGTACCCGCTCCCCCCCCCCCCGGTGATTATTATACCCGGGGGTACCCGCTCCCCCCCCCCGGTGATTATTATACCCGGGGGTACCCGCTCCCCCCCCCCCCGGTGATTATTATACCCGGGGGTACCCGCTCCCCCCCCCCGGTGATTATTATACCCGGGGGTACCCGCTCCCCCCCCGGTGATTATTATACCCGGGGGTACCCGCTCCCCCCCGGTGATTATTATACCCGGGGGTACCCGCTCCCCCCCCCCGGTGATTATTATACCCGGGGGTACCCGCTCCCCCCCCCCGGTGATTATTATACCCGGGGGTACCCGCTCCCCCCCGGTGATTATTATACCCGGGGGTACCCGCTCCCCCCCCCGGTGATTATTATACCCGGGGGTACCCGCTCCCCCCCCGGTGATTATTATACCCGGGGGTACCCGCTCCCCCCCCCGGTGATTATTATACCCGGGGGTACCCGCTCCCCCCCGGTGATTATTATACCCGGGGGTACCCGCTCCCCCCCCCGGTGATTATTATACCCGGGGGTACCCGCTCCCCCCCCGGTGATTATTATACCCGGGGGTACCCGCTCCCCCCACCGGTGATTATTATACCCGGGGGTACCCGCTCCCCCCCGGTGATTATTATACCCGGGGGTACCCGCTCCCCCCGGTGATTATTATACCCGGGGGTACCCGCTCCCCCCGGTGATTATTATACCCGGGGGTACCCGCTCCCCCCCCGGTGATTATTATACCCGGGGGTACCCGCTCCCCCCCAGTGATTATTATACCCGGGGGTACCCGCTCCCCCCCGGTGATTATTATACCCGGGGGTACCCGCTCCCCCCCCCGGTGATTATTATACCCGGGGGTACCCGCTCCCCCCCCGGTGATTATTATACCCGAGTGTACCCGCTCCCCCCCCGGTGATTATTATACCCGGGGGTACCCGCTCCCCCCCCGGTGATTATTATACCCGAGTGTACCCGCTCCCCCCGGTGATTATTATACCCGGGGGTACCCGCTCCCCCCGGTGATTATTATACCCGGGGGTACCCGCTCCCCCCCGGTGATTATTATACCCGGGGGTACCCCGCTCCCCCCCCCGGTGATTATTATACCCGGGGGTACCCGCTCCCCCCCGGTGATTATTATACCCGGGGGTACCCGCTCCCCCCCGGTGATTATTATACCCGGGGGTACCCGCTCCCCCCCCCCGGTGATTATTATACCCGGGGGTACCCGCTCCCCCCCGGTGATTATTATACCCGGGGGTACCCGCTCCCCCCGGTGATTATTATACCCGGGGGTACCCGCTCCCCCCCGGTGATTATTATACCCGGGGGTACCCGCTCCCCCCCCCCGGTGATTATTATACCCGGGGTACCCCGCTCCCCCCCCGTTGATTATTATACCCGGGGGTACCCGCTCCCCCCCGGTGATTATTATACCCGGGGGTACCCGCTCCCCCCCGGTGATTATTATACCCGGGGGTACCCGCTCCCCCCCGGTGATTATTATACCCGGGGGTACCCGCTCCCCCCCCCGGTGATTATTATACCCGGGGGTACCCGCTTCCCCCCCCGGTGATTATTATACCCGGGGGTACCCGCTCCCCCCGGTGATTATTATACCCGGGGCTACCCGCTCCCCCCCCCCGGTGATTATTATACCCGGGGGTACCCGCTCCCCCCCGGTGATTATTATACCCGGGGGTACCCGCTCCCCACCGGTGATTATTATACCCGGGGGTACCCGCTCCCCCCGGTGATTATTATACCCGGGGGTACCCGCTCCCCCCCCCGGTGATTATTATACCCGGGGGTACCCGCTCCCCCCCCGGTGATTATTATACCCGGGGGTACCCGCTCCCCCCGGTGATTATTATACCCGGGGGTACCCGCTCCCCCCCCGGTGATTATTATACCCGGGGGTACCCGCTCCCCCCCCGGTGATTATTATACCCGAGGGTACCCGCTCCCCCCCCGGTGATTATTATACCCGGGGGTACCCGCTCCCCCCCCGGTGATTATTATACCCGGGGGTACCCGCTCCCCCCCCGGTGATTATTATACCCGGGGGTACCCGCTCCCCCCCCGGTCATTATTATACCCGGGGGTACCCCGCTCCCCCCCCCCGGTGATTATTATACCCGGGGGTACCCGCTCCCCCCCGGTGATTATTATACCCGGGGGTACCCGCTCCCCCCGGTGATTATTATACCCGGGGGTACCCGCTCCCCCCCCGGTGATTATTATACCCGGGGGTACCCCGCTCCCCCCCCGGTGATTATTATACCCGGGGGTACCCGCTCCCCCCGGTGATTATTATACCCGGGGGTACCCGCTCCCCCCGGTGATTATTATACCCGGGGTACCCCGCTCCCCCCGGTGATTATTATACCCGGGGGTACCCGCTCCCCCCGGTGATTATTATACCCGGGGGTACCCGCTCCCCCCCGGTGATTATTATACCCGGGGGTACCCGCTCCCCCCGGTGATTATTATACCCGGGGGTACCCGCTCCCCCGGTGATTATTATACCCGGGGGTACCCGCTCCCCCCCCGGTGATTATTATACCCGGGGGTACCCGCTCCCCCCCCCGGTGATTATTATACCCGGGGGTACCCGCTCCCCCCCGGTGATTATTATACCCGGGGGTACCCGCTCCCCCCGGTGATTATTATACCCGGGGGTACCCGCTCCCCCCCCCCCGGTGATTATTATACCCGGGGGTACCCGCTCCCCCCCCGGTGATTATTATACCCGGGGGTACCCGCTCCCCCCCGGTGATTATTATACCCGGGGGTACCCGCTCCCCCCCGGTGATTATTATACCCGGGGGTACCCGCTCCCCCCCCGGTGATTATTATACCCGGGGGTACCCATCCTGCCTGTACCCCTGTATCACCCCGTACCCCCACTATCCCCTGTACCATTCTCCCCCTATACCCCATCACCGCCCTGAATCCCCGTCTCCCTCTGTACCCCCATTATCCCCCCTATACCCCATCACCGCCCTGAATCCCCGTCTCCCTCTGTACCCCCATTATCCCCCCTATACCCCATCACCGCCCTGAATCCCCGTCTCCCTCTGTACCCCCATTATCCCCCCTATACCCCATCACCGCCCTGAATCCCCGTCTCCCTCTGTACCCCCATTATCCCCCCTATACCCCATCACCGCCCTGAATCCCCGTCTCCCTCTGTACCCCCATTATCCCCCCTATACCCCATCACCGCCCTGAATCCCCGTCTCCCTCTGTACCCCCATTATCCCCCCTATACCCCATCACCGCCCTGAATCCCCGTCTCCCTCTGTACCCCCATTATCCCCCCTATACCCCATCACCGCCCTGAATCCCCGTCTCCCTCTGTACCCCCATTATCCCCCCTATACCCCATCACCGCCCTGAATCCCCGTCTCCCTCTGTACCCCCATT
The DNA here is from genome assembly GCF_035084215.1 of Heptranchias perlo. NCBI lineage: Eukaryota > Metazoa > Chordata > Chondrichthyes > Hexanchiformes > Hexanchidae > Heptranchias > Heptranchias perlo. Next base: position 1,366 of record NW_027139103.1, on the reverse strand, counting down.
ATCCCCCCTATACCCCATCACCGCCCTGAATCCCCGTCTCCCTCTGTACCCCCATTATCCCCCCTATACCCCATCACCGCCCTGAATCCCCGTCTCCCTCTGTACCCCCATTATCCCCCCTATACCCCATCACCACCCTGAACCCCCGTCTCCCTCTGTACCCCACTATCCCCTGTACCCCCATTCTCCCCTGTACCCTATCACCACCCTGAATCCCTTTCCCCTCATTCTCCCCTGTACCCCCTTGCCCCACTCTCACCTCACCCCACACTTCACTGGACCCCCTCTCACCCCATTCCCCCTTACCCTTTACACCCTCTCTCCTCCTGTACCCCACCCTACCCTTCTCTACTTTTACCCCACTGACCCCCCTCTCTTGCCCTTTACCCAACTATCCTCCTCCCTCCCTTTCCACCACTATCCCCCCTAACACCCCTCTCCACCACAAACCCCTTACCCTAACTATCCACCTTTACCCCTCTCTCCCACTTCACTCCACTCTCCCTCTACCCACTTTCCCCATATCTCTCTCCCCTTTTACCCCTCTCTCTCCTCCCTTTACTCCCACACTCCCCCTTTTACCCCTCCCTCCATTTACCCCCTCTCGCCCTCGCCCCTTCACCCCCTCCCTCATTTACTCCCTCACCCCTTTACCCCCACACTCCCCCTTTACCCCCTCCTTCATTTACTCTCTCGCCCCATTACCCCCTCCCTCATTTATTCCCTCTCCCACACACTCCCCCTCTCCCTCACCATTTTACCTACCACACTCCCCCTTTAACTCCCTCTCTTTCTCCCAACTCAACCCATCCTCTACCCCCGCCCCCTTACCCCCCACACACCCCCTCGCCCCACCTTCACCCCCCATCGCCCCACCTTCACCCCCCCTCGCCCCACCTCGCCCCACCTTCACCCCCCCTCGCCCCACCTTTACCCCTCACACTCACTCCTCTCCCCCCTCACCACCCCAACCCTCTCTCCCCCCTTTACCTCCCCACCCCCTTTACCCCCTAAACCCCTTTACCCCCTCTCCGCCTCCCCTTTAGCCCCTCTCACTCCCTTTACCCCCTCACCCACTTTACGCCATCTCCTTGCCTCTAGCCCCTCACCCCCTCCTTTAGCCCCTCACCCCCTTTACCCTCCCCTCATCTTTAGCTCCTCACCCCCTCTACGCACCTTCAGCCCCTCACCCCCTTTAACCCATCTCCTTCTATTTTAGCCACTCGCCCCCTTTACCCCCTCTCCCTCTATTTTAGCCACTCGCCCCCTTTGCCCCCTCTCCCTCTATTTTAGCCACTCGCCCCCTCTCCCTCTATTTTAGCCACTCGCCCCCTTTACCCCCTCTCCCTCTATTTTAGCCACTCGA
>NW_027139102.1:0-22174 GCF_035084215.1 Heptranchias perlo | reverse complement strand
TAGTGAGGGTGAGGGTGGGTGAGAGTGAGGGTGAGGGTGAGTGTGGGTGAGGGTGAGTGTGGCTGAGAGAGAAGGAGAGTGTGGGTGAGAGTGAGGGTGAGGGTGAGGGTGGGTGAGAGTGAGGGTGAGGGTGAGTGTGGGTGAGAGTGAGGGTGAGGGTGAGGGTGGGTGAGAGTGAGGATGAGGGTGAGGGTGAGTGTGGGTGAGGGTGAGGGTGGGTGAGTGTGAGTGTGGGTGAGGGTGAGTGTGGGTGAGAGTGAGGGTGAGGCTGAGGGTGGTTGAGAGTGAGGGTGAGGGTGGGTGTGGGTGAGAGTGAGGGTGAGTGTGGGTGAGAGTGAGGGTGAGGGTGAGGGTGGGTGAGAGTGAGGGTTAGGGTGAGTGTGGGTGAGGGTGAGTGTGGCTGAGAGTGAGGGAGAGTGTGGGTGAGAGTGAGGGTGAGGGTGGGTGAGAGTGAGGGTGAGGGTGAGTGTGGGTGAGGGTGAGGGTGAGTGTGGCTGAGAGTGAGGGAGAGTGTGGGTGAGAGTGTGGGTGAGAGTGAGGGTGAGGGTGAGTGTGGGTGAGAGTGGGTGAGAGTGAGGGTGAGAGTGAGGGTGAGGGTGAGGGTGAGGGTGGGTGAGAGTGAGGGTGAGGGTGAGTGTGGGTGAGAGTGAGGGTGAGGGTGAGGGTGAGGGTGGGTGAGAGTGAGGGTGAGTGTGGGTGAGGGTGAGGGTGAGTGTGGCTGAGAGTGAGGGAGAGTGAGGGAGAGTGAGGGAGAGTGAGGGTGAGAGTGGGTGAGGGTGAGGGTGAGTGTGGGTGAGAGTGAGGGTGAGGGTGGGTGAGAGTGAGGGTGAGGGTGAGTGTGGGTGAGAGTGAGGGTGAGGGTGAGTTTGGGTGAGAGTGAGGGTGAGGGTGAGTGTGGGTGAGGGTGAGGGTGGGTGAGAGTGAGGGTGAGGGTGAGAGTGAGGGTGAGGGTGGGTGAGAGTGAGGGTGAGGGTGGGTGAGAGTGAGGGTGAGGGTGGGTGAGAGTGAGGGTGAGGGTGAGTGTGGGTGAGAGTGAGTGTGGGTGAGAGTGAGTGTGGGTGAGAGTGAGGGTGAGTGTGGGTGAGGGTGAGTGTGGGTGAGGGTGAGTGTGGGTGAGAGTGAGGGTGAGGGTGGGTGAGTGTGAGTGTGGGTGAGGGTGAGTGAGGGTGAGGGGTGGTGAGTGTGAGGGTGGGTGAGTGTGAGTGTGGGTGAGGGTGAGTGTGGGTGAGAGTGAGGGTGAGGGTGAGGGTGGGTGAGGGTGAGGATGAGAGTGAGGGAGAGTGAGGGTGAGGGTGAGTGTGGGTGAGGGTGAGTGTGGGTGAGGGTGAGTGTGGGTGAGAGTGAGGGTGAGGGTGGGTGAGTGTGAGTGTGGGTGAGGGTGAGTGTGGGTGAGAATGAGGGTGAGTGTGGGTGAGTGTGAGGGTGGGTGAGTGTGAGTGTGGGTGAGGGTGAGGGTGGGTGAGGTGTGAGGGTGAGGGTGGGTGAGAGTGAGGGTGAGGGTGGGTGAGAGTGAGGGTGAGGGTGGGTGAGAGTGAGGGTGAGGGTGGGTGAGAGTGAGGGAGAGTGTGGGTGAGAGTGAGGGCGAGGGTGAGTGTGGGTGAGAGTGGGTGAGAGTGAGGGTGAGTGTGGGTGAGAGTGAGGGTGAGGGTGAGGGTGGGTGAGAGTGAGGGTGAGGGTGGATGAGAGTGAGGGTGAGGGTGAGAGTGAGGGTGAGGGTGGGTGAGAGTGAGGGTGATGGTGGGTGAGAGTGAGGGTGAGGGTGAGTGTGGGGTGAGAGTGAGGGTGAGGGTGAGTTTGGGTGAGAGTGAGGGTGAGGGTGAGAGTGAGGGGTGAGTGAGGGTGAGTGTGAGTGAGGGTGAGGTTGAGTGTGGGTGAGAGTGAGGGTGAGGGTGAGGGTGGGTGAGAGTGAGGGTGGGTGAGGGTGAGGGTGAGTGTGGGTGAGAGTGTGGGTGAGAGTGAGGGTGAGGGTGAGGGTGGGTGTGAGTGAGGGTGAGGGTGGGTGAGAGTGAGGATGAGTGTGGGTGAGAGTGAGGGTGATTGTGAGTGTGGGTGAGAGTGAGGGTGAGGGTGGGTGAGGGTGAGGATGAGAGTGAGGGTGAGTGTGGGTGAGGGTGAGTGTGGGTGAGGGTGAGTGTGGGTGAGAATGAGGGTGAGGGTGAGGGTGGGTGAGGGTGAGGGTGAGGATGAGAGTGAGGGTGAGTGTGGGTGAGGGTGAGTGTGAGTGTGGGGTGAGGGTGAGGGTGAGTGTGGGTGAGAGTGAGGGTGAGAGTGGGTGAGAGTGAGGGTGAGGGTGGGTGAGAGTGAGGGTGAGGGTGAGAGTGAGTGTGGGTGAGAGTGAAGGTGAGTGTGGGTGAGAGTGAGGGTGAGGGTGAGGGTGAGTGTGGGTGAGAGTGAGGGTGAGAGTGAGTGAGAGTGAGGGTGAGGGTGAGAGTGGGTGAGAGTGAGGGTGAGAGTGAGTGAGAGTGAGAGTGAGGGTGAGTCTGGGTGAGAGTGAGGGTGAGGGTGAGTGTGGGGTGAGGGTGAGTGGGTGAGTGTGGGTGAGGGTGAGTGTGGGGTGAGAGTGAGGGTGAGGGTGGGTGAGAGTGAGGGTGAGTGTGGGTGAGAGTGAGGGTGAGGGTGGGTGAGTGTGGTGGGTGGGTGGGTGGGGTGAGTGTGGGTGAGAGTGTGGGTGAGAGTGTGGTGAGGGGTGGGTGAGAGTGAGGGTGGGGGGTGAGAGTGAGGGTGAGTGTGGGTGAGAGTGAGGGTGAGGGTGGGTGAGAGTGAGGGTGAGGGTGGGTGAGAGTGAGGGTGAGGGTGGGTGAGAGTGAGGGTAAGTGTGGGTGAGAGTGGGGTGAGGGTGGGTGAGGGTGAGGGTGAGTGTGGGTGAGAGTGAGGATGAGGGTGGGTGAGAGTGAGGGTAAGTGTGGTTGAGAGTGAGGGTAAGTGTGGGTGAGAGTGAGGGTGAGGGTGGTTGAGAGTGAGGGTGAGGGTGAGTGTGGGTGAGAGTGAGGGTAAGTGTGGGTGAGAGTGAGGGTGAGGGTGGGTGAGAGTGAGGGTGAGGGTGGGTGAGAGTGAGGGTGAGTGTGGGTGAGAGTGAGGATGAGGGTGGGTGAGAGTGAGGGTAAGTGTGGTTGAGAGTGAGGGTAAGTGTGGGTGAGAGTGAGGGTGAGGGTGGGTGAGAGTGAGGGTAAGTGTGGTTGAGAGTGAGGGTGAGTGTGGGTGAGAGTGAGGGTGAGGGTGGGTGAGAGTGAGGGTAAGTGTGGTTGAGAGTGAGGGTAAGTGTGGGTGAGAGTGAGGGTGAGGGTGGTTGAGAGTGAGGGTGAGGGTGAGTGTGGGTGAGAGTGAGGGTAGTGTGGGTGAGAGTGAGGGTGAGGGTGGGTGAGAGTGAGGGTGAGTGTGGTTGAGAGTGAGGGTAAGGTGTGGGTGAGAGTGAGGTGAGGGTGGGTGAGAGTGAGGGTAAGTGTGGTTGAGAGTGAGGGTAAGTGTGGGTGAGAGTGAGGGTGAGGGTGGTTGAGAGTGAGGGTGAGGGTGAGTGTGGGTGAGAGTGAGGGTAAGTGTGGGTGAGAGTGAGGGATGAGGGTGGGTGAGAGTGAGGGTAAGTGTGGTGAGGTGAGGTAGTGTGGGTGAGTGAGGGTGAGGGTGGGTGAGAGTGAGGGTAGTGTGGTTGGGTGAGGTGAGGGTAAGTGTGGGTGAGAGTGAGGGTGAGGGTGGTTGAGAGTGAGGGTGAGGGTGAGTGTGGGTGAGAGTGAGGGTAAGTGTGGGTGAGAGTGAGGGTGAGGGTGGGTGAGAGTGAGGGTGAGTGTGGGTGAGAGTGAGGGTAAGTGTGGGTGAGAGTGAGGGTGAGGGTGGGTGAGAGTGAGTGTGAGTGTGGGTGAGGGTGAGGGTGGGTGAGAGTGAGGGTGAGGGTGGGTGAGAGTGAGGGTGAGGGTGGGTGAGAGTGAGGGTGAGGGTGGGTGAGAGTGAGGGTGAGGGTGGGTGAGAGTGAGGGTGAGGGTGGGTGAGAGTGAGGGTGAGGGTGTCAGGGTGGTTAAATGATTGACAGACAGTCGGAGGAGGAGGGGGGGTTGGACCCAGACGACGATTGACAGACAGTCGGAGGAGGAGGAGGGGGGGTTGGGCCCAGACGACGATTGACAGACAGTCGGAGGAGGAGGGGGGGGGGTCTGGACCCAGACAACGATTGACAGACAGTCGGAGGAGGAGGAGGGGATTGGACCCAGACAACGATTGACAGACAGTCGGAGGAGGAGGGGGGGCTGGGCCCAGACGACGATTGACAGACGGGATTTGGACCCAGACGACGATTGACAGACAGTCGGAGGAGGAGGAGGGGATTGGGCCCAGACGACGATTGACAGACAGTCGGAGGAGGAGGGGGGGCTGGGCCCAGACGACGATTGACAGACGGGATTTGGACCCAGACAACGATTGACAGACAGTCGGAGGAGGAGAGGGGGTTGGGCCCAGACGATGATTGACAGACAGTCGGAGGAGGAGGAGGGGATTGGGCCCAGACGACGATTGACAGACAGTCGGAGGAGGAGGGGGGGCTGGGCCCAGACGACGATTGACAGACGGGATTTGGACCCAGACAACGATTGACAGACACAGACTGACCTTTCAGTTTCTCGCCAAACATGGTAAGAAACACGGTAAAGTTGATGGGGCCGCTCGCCTCCTTGATCATGGACTCCAGCTCATCATTCTTCACGTTCAGGCGGCCTGGACAGAGTCGGTGGGGGGAGGGGGTCAGAAACAGAGGGCGTTTAGTCAGGGGCCAGTCTCGGGAACGGGCCGAAGGGCGGTGGGAGGAGTTGGGGGGGGCATTGGGAAGAGGGCGAATGGGAAAGTGAGGGGACCAAATTGCCAGAGGCCAGACCCAAGATCGGATGTCCCAGCTCCACTCGTCTGACGATGACTTTCACGGTCTCCGGAGACGCTCCCCAAACCTCCTCTCAGCCGGTGAGGTCTTGTCTTGTAATGTGGGAGGCGCGGCAGCCAATTTGCGCACAGCAAGATCCCACACGCAGCGACGTGAGAGTGACCCAGATCATCTGTTTTCTCTCAGTGTTTAATGTCGGCCCCAGGACACCGGGGAGAACTCCCCCCTGCTCTTCTTCCGGTCGTGGCCGTGGGATTTTACGTCCCACCTGAGAGGGGCAGACGGGGCCCTCGGTTTAACGTCTCATCCGAAAGACGGCACCTCCGACAGTGCGGCGCTCCCTCAGTACTGACCCTCCGACAGTGCGGCGCTCCCTCAGTACTGACCCTCCGACAGTGCGGCGCTCCCTCAGTACCGACCCTCCGACAGTGCAGCGCTCCCTCAGTACCGACCCTCCGACAGTGCGGCGCTCCCTCAGGACTGACCCTCCGACAGTGCGGCGCTCCCTCAGTACCGACCCTCCGACAGTGCGGCGCTCCCTCAGTACCGACCCTCCGACAGTGCGGCGCTCCCTCAGTACCGACCCTCCGACAGTGCAGCGCTCCCTCAGGACTGACCCTCCGACAGTGCGGCGCTCCCTCAGGACTGACCCTCCGACAGTGCGGCGCTCCCTCAGTACCGACCCTCCGACAGTGCGGCGCTCCCTCAGTACTGACCCTCCGACAGTGCGGCACTCCCTCAGTACTGACCCTCCGACAGTGCAGCGCTCCCTCAGTACTGACCCTTGAACAGTGCAGCGCTCCCTCAGTACTGACCCTCCGACAGTGCAGCGCTCCCTCAGTGCTGACCCTCCGACAGTGCGGCACTCCCTCAGTACTGACCCTCCGACAGTGCGGTGCTCCCTCAGTACTGACCCTCCGACAGTGCGGCGCTCCCTCAGTACCGACCCTCCGACAGTGCGGCGCTCCCTCAGTACTGACCCTCCGACAGTGCGGCGCTCCCTCAGTACTGGGGCAACCGGGGAGCGTCGGCCTGGATTATGGGGGTCTCGAGTCTCTGGAGTGCGGGGCTCGAACCCTCGACCTTCTGACTCGAGGGGAAGGGAGGCTGAGACCCTCTGAGCCATGGGTGACCCCTTAAAAGCCGCCCAGAGTTTAGAAGAATGAGAGGTGATCTGATTGAAACATCGAAGACCCTGAGGGGACTCGAAGGGGGAGATGCTGAGAGGATGTTTCCCCTTGTGGGAGAGACTAGAACCAGGGGGACACAGTTTAAAAATGAGGGGTCTCCCATTTAAGACGGAGATGAGGAGAAATGTTTTCTCTCAGAGGGTGGTGAGTGTGTGGAACTCCCTTCCCCAGAGAGCGGGGGAGGCAGGGTCAGTGAATATTATTAAGGCTGAGTTCGATCGAGTCCTGATTAACAAGGGAGTCAAAGGTTATAGTCGGTAGACGGGGATAGTAGGGTTGAGGTCACAATCAGATCAGCTGTGATCTTATCGAACAGCAGAGCAGGCTCGAGGGGCCGAGTGGCCCACTCCTGCTCTTAATTGGTACATTGTCCAAGCAGAGGGGAGGAGAGGGGCAGGGAGAGAGAGAATTCCAGTTGAGACTTACCCATCACAGCGAAAGTGCCGGCCAGGTCGTCTTTACTGATGATGCCATCTCTGTTCTGGTCGATGACGGTGAAAGCCTTTTGGAGAGGGGGAGCGGGCGGGGTGGGGAAAGAAAGGCAGAGATGTTACTGTCGCTGAGTCTCAGAGGGAGAGGGGCTTGGGGGCAGGGGGCACCCACCTCCCCCAGTGTCACTGCTTTCCACCACCACCCCCCTCACAGTAAATAATGTGCCCTGTCTCTCTCTCTCTCTCTCTCCCACTTTCTCTCTCTCTCTGTCTCTCTCCCTCTGTCTCTCACTCGCTCTCCCTCTCTCTCACTCGCTCTGCCTCTCTCTGTCTCCCTCTCTGTTTCTCTCTCCGTCTCCCGCTTTCTCGTTCTCTCTGTCTCCTTCTCTCTCTATCACCCACTTTCTCTCTCTCTGTCTCTGTCTTTCTCTCTCTCTCCGTCTTTCTCTCTCTCTGTCTCTTTGTCTCTCTCTCTCTCTCTCTCTCTGTCTCTCTCTCTGTGTCTCTCTCTCTCACTCCCTCTCTCTCTGTCTCGCTCTCTTTCTCTGTCATTTCTCTCTCTCTCTCTCTCTCTGTCTCTCTCTCTGTGTCTCTCTCTCTCACTCCCTCTCTCTCTCTCTCTCTGTCTCGCTCTCTTTCTCTGTCATTTCTCTCTCTCTGTTTCTCTCTCCTTGCCTTTCTTTCTCTTGCAGTCTCACTTTTCTGTCTCACTCAATCTCTCGCTCCCTATTTCACTTTCTCGCTCTGTCTTTCTCACTCTCTCTCCCATATGGGTGTGTTTTTTGTGTATATGCAGGTGTGCGTCTATGTACATGTGCGTGTGCGTCCGTGTATATGTGGGTGTGTGTCCGTGTATATGTGGGTATGTGTCCATGTATATGTGGGTGTGTGTCCATGTGTTTGAGGGTGTGTATCTGTGTATATGTGGGTGTGTGTCTGTGTATATGTGGGTGCGTGTCTGTGTGTATGTGGGTGGGTGTTTGTCCGTGTGTATATGGGTATGTGTCTGTGTATATGTGGGTGTGAGTCCGTGTATATGTGGGTGTGTGTGTCCGTGTATGTGTGGGTGTGTGTCCGTGTATATGTGGGTGTGTGTCCGTGCATATGTGGGTGTGTGTTCATGTATATCTGGGTGCTTGTCCGTGTATATGTGGGTGCGTGTCTGTGTATATATGGGTGTGTGTCCGTGTATATGGGTGTGTATATGTGGGTGTGTGTCCGTGTACATGTGAGTGTGTATCTGTGTATATATGGGTGTGTGTCCGTGTATATGGGTGTGTATATGTGGGTGTGTGTCTGTGTACATGTGAGTGTGTATCTGTGTATATGTGGGTGCGTGTCTGTGTATATGTGGGTGCGTGTCTGTGTATATGGGTGTGTATATGTGGGTGTGTGTCCGTGTACATGTGAGTGTGTATCTGTGTATATGTGGGTGTGTGTCTGTGTATATGGGTGTGTGTCCGTGTATATGTGGGTGTGTGTCCGTGTATATGTGGGTGTGTGTCCGTGTACATGTGAGTGTGTATCTGTGTATATGTGGGTGTGTGTCTGTGTATATGGGTGTGTATATGTGGGTGTGTGTCCGTGTACATGTGAGTGTGTATCTGTGTATATGTGGGTGTGTATAGAAGCCTCTCCAAGCCCCTCCATTTCACTCCATCTCCACCTGAGTTTATCCCCCACCCCACTTCACCCACACCCTGGGGGCCCACCTCTGCCCTTCAAAAGCCCTGGGGGCCTCTCAGTTGAGCCCAGCCTGTATATCGAGGCGTGGGTGATCATTCTCCCATTGTGGCGCTGGAACGCACCGCAGCCCCAGCCTCAAAACGCCCTCTAAAAGGACTGTTGCTATTCCCGGGAGAGACACTTGGGTATTTTTGGGCATGTCCTTCTGCTGGGCTGTCACATTCCGCCCTCTCCTGGGAATCTCACTTTCCGCTGAGGGAGCGGAATTCCAAACGTCTCCTCGGGCCGGGCAGGAGATCGGGTTGCAAGGCTCCTTCGCAATCTCCTTGAGGACGCAGGGTCACCCTCTCTGGGAATTAACCCAGAAGATGCCAGCTCAACACAAGCACGCCGAGGAACAGGAGCAGGCCATTCTGCCCCTCGAGCCTGTTGCGCCATTCTGGGGGAGATCATGGTGGAGCTGTGACCTAACCCCATGTACCCGCCTTAGCCCCACTTCTCTTAATACCATTTGGTTAACAAATACCAATCTCAGATTTACAGTTAACAATTGAGGTCGCATCGACTGCCACTTGCAGACGAGAGATCCCAACTTCTCCCATCCTTTGCGTGCAGCAGTCTTTCCGAAATTCACTCCTGCCTCTAATTTTCAGGCTCTATCCCCCTCGTCCTGGACTCCCCAACCAGCGGAAATAGTTTCTCTCTCTCTCTCTCTCTACCCTATCAGTTCCCCTTAATATCTTGGAAACTCCACCCCTTAATCTTCTAAATTCCAGGGAATACAACCCGAGTGTGTGTAATCTCGCCTCGGAATTTATCCCTTGGAGTCCAGGTATCGTTCCGGTAATCCTACGCTGCACTCCCTCCAAGGCCAATATGTCCTTCCGAAGGTGCGGTGCCCAGAACTGCTCACAGTCCTCCAGGTGCGGTCTAACCAGGGTTTTGTATCGCTGTAGGATAACTTCTGCCCCCTTGTACTCTAGTCCTCTAGATAGAAAGGCCAGCGTTCCATTAGCCTTATTGATTATTTTCTGAACCTGTTCGTGACACTTCAATGATCGATGGACCTGAACCCCTAAGTCCCTTTGGACATCCACTGTTTTTAACTTTTTACCATTTAGAAAGTATCCTGTTCTATCCTTTTTTGATCCAAAGTGGATGCCCTCACATTTGTCTACATTGAATTCCATTTGCCACAGTTTTCCCCATTCACCTAATCTATCAATATCCCTTTGTAATTTTATGTTTTCATCTACACTGCTTACAATGCCACCAATCTTTGTGTCATTGGCTTGGCCAATCAGCTGTACTGGGCAGTCTCTACTCAGTCTGATGTCTATCCCCATGGGAAAAAATAACCTCTCACCCTCTCCCCTGCCCCTCCCTCTAAGCCCGTCACCGCCCCAGAGTTCAGGAACTGTCGTAGGCCAGAGGAACATGGTGCAGGTGTGTCCGAGCGGGTCAGTAGCTGCTCCAAGAGGGGCACCTGTACCAGCGAGGGGTCCTCAGGCATCTGAGGGGCATCTGCTGGGTCTCAGGACTGGGGGGTGTACGTTGGGTCTGGTCACTCCCAGATCCCCAGACCCGGTCACTCCCGGATGACCGAGACCTGGCCACTCCCAGACCTGGCCACTCCCAGACCCCCAGCCCTGGTCACTCCCAGGACCTCAGACATGGTCACTCCCAGACCACCCAGACCTGGTCACTCCCAGACCACCCAGACCTGGTCACTCCTGGACGACCTAGACCTGGCCACTCCCAGACCACCCAGACCTGGTCACTCCCAGACGACCCAGACCTGGTCACTCCTGGACGACCTAGACCTGGTCACTCCCAGACCACCCAGACCTGGTCACTCCTGGACGACCTAGACCTGGCCACTCCCAGACTCCCAGACCTGGTCACTCCCAGACCACCCAGACCTGGTCACTCCTGGATGACCTAGACCTGGCCACTCCCAGACTCCCAGACCTGGTCACTCCTGGATGACCTAGACCTGGCCACTCCCAGACCCCCAGACCTGGCCACTCCCAGACCCCCAGACCTGGTCACTCCCAGAACCCCAGACCTGGTCACTCACAGACCACCCAGACCTGGCCACTCCCAGACCCCCAGACCTGGTCACTCCCAGACCTGGTCACTCACAGACCCCCAGACCTGGTCACTCACAGACCCCCAGACCTGGTCACTCCCAGACCCCCAGACCTGGTCACTCCCAGACCCCCAGACCTTGTCATTCCCAGAACCCCAGACATGGTCACTCACAGACCCCCAGACCTGGTCACTCCCAGACCCCCAGATCTGGTCACTCCCAGACCCCCAGACCTTGTCATTCCCAGAACCCCAGACATGGTCACTCACAGACCCCCAGACCTGGTCACTCCCAGACCCCCAGATCTGGTCACTCACAGACCCCCAGACCTGGTCACTCCCAGACCCCCAGATCTGGTCACTCCCAGACCCCCAGACCTTGTCATTCCCAGAACCCCAGACATGGTCACTCACAGACCCCCAGACCTGGTCACTCCCAGACCCCCAGATCTGGTCACTCACAGACCCCCAGACCTGGTCACTCACACATGGGTCAGAATCTCTGGACATGGTCAATGGGTCGGGGTCTCTGGACACGGTCAATGGGTCAGAGTCTCTGGACACGGTCAATGGGTCGGGGTCTCTGGACACGGTCAATGGGTCGGGGTCTCTGGACCCGGTCAATGGGTCGGGGTCTCTGGACCCGGTCAATGGGTCGGGGTCTCTGGACCCGGTCAATGGGTCAGAGTCTCTGGACACGGTCAATGGGTCAGAGTCTCTGGACACGGTCAATGGGTCAGAGTCTCTGGACACGGTCAATGGGTCAGAGTCTCTGGACCCGGTCAATGGGTCGGGGTCTCTGGACACGGTCAATGGGTCGGGGTCTCTGGACCCGGTCAATGGGTCGGAGTCTCTGGACACGGTCAATGGGTCGGAGTCTCTGGACCCGGTCAATGGGTCGGGGTCTCTGGACCCGGTCAATGGGTCGGGGTCTCTGGACACGGTCAATGGGTCAGAGTCTCTGGACACGGTCAATGGGTCAGGGTCTCTGGACCCAGTCAATGGGTCAGGGTCTCTGGACACGGTCAATGGGTCAGAGTCTCTGGACACGGTCAATGGGTCAGAGTCTCTGGACATGGTCAATGGGTCAGAGTCTCTGGACCCGGTCAATGGGTCGGGGTCTCTGGACACGGTCAATGGGTCGGGGTCTCTGGACACGGTCAATGGGTCAGAGTCTCTGGACACGGTCAATGGGTCAGAGTCTCTGGACACGGTCAATGGGTCAGAGTCTCTGGACCCGGTCAATGGGTCGGGGTCTCTGGACATGGTCAATGGGTCGGAGTCTCTGGACCCAGTCAATGGGTCAGGGTCTCTGGACCCGGTCAATGGGTCGGGGTCTCTGGACCCGGTCAATGGGTCAGAGTCTCTGGACACGGTCAATGGGTCAGAGTCTCTGGACACGGTCAATGGGTCAGGGTCTCTGGACCCGGTCAATGGGTCGGGGTCTCTGGACACGGTCAATGGGTCGGGGTCTCTGGACCCGGTCAATGGATCGGGGTCTCTGGACACGGGCAGTGGGTCGGGGTCTCTGGACCCGGTCAATGGGTCAGGGTCTCTGGACCCGGTCAATGGGTCGGGGTCTCTGGACCCGGTCAATGGGTCGGGGGTCTCTGGACCCGGTCAATGGGTCGGGGTCTCTGGACACGGGCAGTTGGTCGGGGTCTCTGGACCCGGTCAATGGATCGGGGTCTCTGGACCCGGTCAATGGGTCGGGGTCTCTGGACCCGGGCAGTGGGTCGGGGTCTCTGGACCCGGTCAATGGGTCAGGGTCTCTGGACCCGGTCAATGGGTCGGGGTCTCTGGACACGGGCAGTGGGTCAGAGTCTCTGGACATGGGCAGTGATTTGGACCTCTCTTGTCCCCAGTCACTCACCTCCTTGAACTCCTGGATCTGGGTTTGATCGAACATGGAGAAGACATTTGAAGACCCCTCGGCCGCTGCCCTCTTCTTTGCCCTCTTTGGTGCCTGTGGTCAGATAAAGGACCAGGAATTAAATTGAAGAGCTCTGGGTTCACGGCCTTCACATTAATACCAGCTTTACAATTACACCCTCAACCCCAACCCAACGCCAATGGGACAGGTAACGCCAATAGTTTGCCCCCTACCGAGGGGGCCTCATGATACGGGTACCCACTGGGGAATGAGTGGCTCTGATCGATCGAATCAGTCCTCTTTCATCAGGACATCCCTCAGCCTGACCCCATTTGTGGCTGTCCTCTATCTCCTCTCTCACTCCCTCTCCCTATCTCACTCCCTCTCCCTCTCTCACTCCCTCTCCCTGTCTCCTCTCCCTCTCCCTATCTCCTCTCCCTATCTCCTCTCTCACTCCCTCTCCCTATCTCCTCTATCTCCTCTCTCACTCCCTCTCCCTCTCTCACTCCCTCTCCCTCTCTCACTCCCTCTCCCTGTCTCCTCTATCTCCTCTCTCACTCCCTCTCCCTATCTCACACCTTCTCCCTATCTCATTCACTCTCCCTATCACACTCCCTAACTCCGCTCTCTCACTCCCTCTCCCTATCTCACTCCCTCTCCCTATCTCACTCCCTCTCCCTATCCCCTCTCCCAATCTCACTCCCTCTCCCTCTCTCACTCCCTCTACTATCTCACTCCCTCTCCCTATCTCCTCTCCCTATCTCACTCCCTCTCCCTATCCCCTCTCCCAATCTCACTCCCTCTCCCTCTTTCAGTCCCTCTCCCTCTCTCACACCCTCTCCCTATCTCCTCTCCCTCTCCCTATCTCACACCCTCTCCCTGTCTCACTCCCTCTCCCTATCTCCTCTCCCTCTCTCACTCCCTCTCCCTATCTCCTCTCCCTCTCCCTATCTCACACCCTCTCCCTGTCTCACTCCCTCTCCCTATCTCCTCTCCCTCTCTCACTCCCTCTCCCTATCTCCTCTCCCTCTCTCACTCCCTCTCCCTATCTTACACCCGCTCCCTATCTCCTCTCCCTATCTCACTCCCTCTCCCTATCTCCTCTCCCTATCTCACTCCCTCTCCCTATCTCCTCTCCCTGTCTCACTCCCTCTCCCTACCTCCTCTCCCTCTCTCACTCCCTCTCCCTATCTCCTCTCCCTCTCTCACTTCCCTCTCCCTATCTTACACCCTCTCCCTATCTCCTCTCCCTATCTCACACCCTCTCCCTATCTCCTCTCCCTATCTCACTCCCTCTCCCTATCTCCTCTCCCTATCTCACTCCCTCTCCCTATCTCACTCCCTCTCCCAATCTCACTCCCTCTCCCTCTTTCACTCCCTCTCCCTCTCTCACACCCTCTCCCTATCTCACTCCCTCTCCCTGTCTCACTCCCTCTCCCTATCTCCTCTCCCTCTCTCACTCCCTCTCCCTATCTCCTCTCCCTCTCTCACTCCCTCTCCCTATCTTACACCCTCTCCCTATCTCCTCTCCCTATCTCACTCCCTCTCCCTATCTCCTCTCCCTATCTCACTCCCTCTCCCTATCCCCTCTCCCAATCTCACTCCCTCTCCCTCTTTCACTCCCTCTCCCTCTTTCACTCCCTCTCCCTCTCTCACACCCTCTCCCTATCTCACTCCCTCTCCCTGTCTCACTCCCTCTCCCTATCTCCTCTCCCTATCTCCTCTCCCTCTCCCTATCTCACACCCTCTCCCTATCTCACTCCCTCTCCCTGTCTCACTCCCTCTCCCTATCCCCTCTCCCAATCTCACTCCCTCTCCCTCTTTCACTCCCTCTCCCTCTTTCACTCCCTCTCCCTCTCTCACACCCTCTCCCTATCTCCTCTCCCTCTCCCTATCTCCTCTCCCTCTCCCTCTTTCACTCCCTCTCCCTCTCTCACACCCTCTCCCTATCTCCTCTCCCTCTCCCTCTCTCACACCCTCTCCCTATCTCCTCTCCCTATCTCCTCTCCCTCTCCCTCTTTCACTCCCTCTCCCTCTCTCACACACCTCTCCCTATCTCCTCTCCCTCTCCCTATCTCACACCCTCTCCCTATCTCACTCCCCTCTCCCTGTCTCACTCCCTCTCCCAATCTCACTCCCTCTCCCTCTTTCACTCCCTCTCCCTATCTCACTCCCTCTCCCAATCTCACTCCCTCTCCCTATCTCACTCCCTCTCCCAATCTCACTCCCTCTCCCTCTTTCACTCCCTCTCCCTCTCTCACACCCTCTCCCTATCTCACTCCCTCTCCCTGTCTCACTCCCTCTCCCTATCTCCTCTCCCTCTCTCACTCCCTCTCCCTATCTCCTCTCCCTCTCTCACTCCCTCTCCCTATCTTACACCCTCTCCCTATCTCCTCTCCCTATCTCACTCCCTCTCCCTATCTCCTCTCCCTATCTCACTCCCTCTCCCTATCCCCTCTCCCAATCTCACTCCCTCTCCCTCTTTCACTCCCTCTCCCTCTTTCACTCCCTCTCCCTCTCTCACACCCTCTCCCTATCTCACTCCCTCTCCCTGTCTCACTCCCTCTCCCTATCTCCTCTCCCTATCTCCTCTCCCTCTCCCTATCTCACACCCTCTCCCTATCTCACTCCCTCTCCCTGTCTCACTCCCTCTCCCTATCCCCTCTCCCAATCTCACTCCCTCTCCCTCTTTCACTCCCTCTCCCTCTTTCACTCCCTCTCCCTCTCTCACACCCTCTCCCTATCTCCTCTCCCTCTCCCTATCTCCTCTCCCTCTCCCTCTTTCACTCCCTCTCCCTCTCTCACACCCTCTCCCTATCTCCTCTCCCTCTCCCTCTCTCACACCCTCTCCCTATCTCCTCTCCCTATCTCCTCTCCCTCTCCCTCTTTCACTCCCTCTCCCTCTCTCACACCCTCTCCCTATCTCCTCTCCCTCTCCCTATCTCACACCCTCTCCCTATCTCACTCCCTCTCCCTGTCTCACTCCCTCTCCCAATCTCACTCCCTCTCCCTCTTTCACTCCCTCTCCCTATCTCTCACTCCCTCTCCCAATCTCACTCCCTCTCCCTCTTTCACTCCCTCTCCCTATCTCACACCCTCTCCCTATCTCCTCTCCCTCTCCCTATCTCACACCCTCTCCCTATCTCCTCTCCCTATCTCACACCACCTCCCTATCTCCTCTCCCTCTCCCTATCTCCTCTCCCTCTCCCTATCTCCTCTCCCTATCTCACTCCCTCTCCCTATCTCCTCTCCCTCTCCCTATCTCCTCTCCCTCTCCCTATCTCCTCTCCCTATCTCACACCCTCTCCCTATCTCCTCTCCCTCTCCCTATCTCCTCTCCCTCTCCCTATCTCCTCTCCCTATCTCACACCCTCTCCCTATCTCCTCTCCCTCTCCCTATCTCCTCTCCCTATCTCACTCCCTCTCCCTATCTCCTCTCCCTATCTCACTCCCTCTCCCTATCTCCTCTCCCTGTCTCACTCCCTCTCCCTATCTCCTCTCCCTATCTCACTCCCTCTCCCTATCTCCTCTTCCTATCTCCTCTCCCTATCTCACTCCCTCTCCCTATCTCCTCTCCCTATCTCCTCTCCCTATCTCACTCCCTCTCCCTATCTCCTCTCCCTCTCCCTATCTCCTCTCCCTCTCCCTATCTCCTCTCCCTATCTCACTCCCTCTCCCTATCTCCTCTCCCTCTCCCTATCTCCTCTCCCTCTCCCTATCTCCTCTCCCTATCTCACTCCCTCTCCCTGTCTCACTCCCTCTCCCTATCCCCTCTCCCAATCTCACTCCCTCTCCCTCTTTCACTCCCTCTCCCTCTTTCACTCCCTCTCCCTCTCTCACACCCCTCTCCCTATCTCCTCTCCCTCTCCCTATCTCCTCTCCCTCTCCCTCTTTCACTCCCTCTCCCTCTCTCACACCCTCTCCCTATCTCCTCTCCCTCTCCCTCTCTCACACCCTCTCCCTATCTCCTCTCCCTATCTCCTCTCCCTCTCCCTCTTTCACTCCCTCTCCCTCTCTCACACCCTCTCCCTATCTCCTCTCCCTCTCCCTATCTCACACCCTCTCCCTATCTCACTCCCTCTCCCTGTCTCACTCCCTCTCCCAATCTCACTCCCTCTCCCTCTTTCACTCCCTCTCCCTATCTCACTCCCTCTCCCAATCTCACTCCCTCTCCCTCTTTCACTCCCTCTCCCTATCTCACACCCTCTCCCTATCTCCTCTCCCTCTCCCTATCTCACACCCTCTCCCTATCTCCTCTCCCTATCTCACACCACCTCCCTATCTCCTCTCCCTCTCCCTATCTCCTCTCCCTCTCCCTATCTCCTCTCCCTATCTCACTCCCTCTCCCTATCTCCTCTCCCTCTCCCTATCTCCTCTCCCTCTCCCTATCTCCTCTCCCTATCTCACACCCTCTCCCTATCTCCTCTCCCTATCCCACACCCTCTCCCTATCTCCTCTCCCTCTCCCTATCTCCTCTCCCTATCTCACTCCCTCTCCCTATCTCCTCTCCCTATCTCACTCCCTCTCCCTATCTCCTCTCCCTGTCTCACTCCCTCTCCCTATCTCCTCTCCCTATCTCACTCCCTCTCCCTATCTCCTCTTCCTATCTCGTCTCCCTATCTCACTCCCTCTCCCTATCTCCTCTCCCTATCTCCTCTCCCTATCTCACTCCCTCTCCCTATCTCCTCTCCCTCTCCCTATCTCCTCTCCCTATCTCACTCCCTCTCCCTATCTCCTCTCCCTCTCCCTATCTCCTCTCCCTATCTCACTCCCTCTCCCTATCTCCTCTCCCTCTCCCTATCTCCTCTCCCTATCTAACTCCCTCTCCCTATCTCACCTCCTCTCCCTATCTCCTCTCCCTATCTCACTCCCTCTCCCTATCTCCTCTCCCTGTCTCACACCCTCTCCCTATCTCCTCTCCCTGTCTCACTCCCTCTCCCTATCTCCTCTCCCTATCTCACTCCCTCTCCCTATCTCCTCTCCCTGTCTCACTCCCTCTCCCTATCTCCTCTCCCTATCTCCTCTCCCTCTCCCTATCTCCTCTCCCTATCTCACTCCCTCTCCCTATCTCCTCTCCCTGTCTCACACCCTCTCCCTATCTCCTCTCCCTATCTCACTCCCTCTCCCTATCTCCTCTCCCTGTCTCACTCCCTCTCCCTATCTCCTCTCCCTATCTCACACCCTCTCCCTATCTCACTCCCTCTCTCACTCCCTCTCCCTATCTCCTCTCCCTATCTCACTCCCTCTCCCTATCTCCTCTCCCTATCTCACTCCCTCTCCCTATCTCCTCTCCCTATCTCACTCCCTCTCCCTATCTCCTCTCCCTATCTCACACCCTCTCCCTGTCTCACTCCCTCTCCCTATCTCCTCTCCCTCTCCCTCTTTCACTCCCTCTCCCTATCTCCTCTCCCTATCTCACTCCCTCTCCCTATCTCACTCCCTCTCCCTGTCTCACTCCCTCTCCCTATCTCCTCTCCCTCTCCCTATCTCACTCCCTCTCCCTATCTCCTCTCCCTATCTCACTCCCTCTCCCTATCTCACTCCCTCTCCCTGTCTCACTCCCTCTCCCTATCTCCTCTCCCTCTCCCTATCTCACTCCCTCTCCCTATCTCCTCTCCCTATCTCACACCCTCTCCCTATCTCACTCCCTCTCTCACTCCCTCTCCCTATCTCCTCTCCCTATCTCACTCCCTCTCCCTATCTCCTCTCCCTATCTCACTCCCTCTCCCTATCTCACACCCTCTCCCTGTCTCACTCCCTCTCCCTATCTCCTCTCCCTCTCCCTCTTTCACTCCCTCTCCCTATCTCCTCTCCCTATCTCACTCCCTCTCCCTATCTCCTCTCCCTCTCCCTCTTTCACTCCCTCTCCCTATCTCACTCCCTCTCTCACTCCCTCTCCCTATCTCCTCTCCCTATTTCACTCCCTCTCCCTATCTCCTCTCCCTATCTCACTCCCTCTCCCTATCTCACTCCCTCTCCCTATCTCCTCTTCCTCTCCCTCTTTCACTCCCTCTCCCTATCTCCTCTCCCTATCTCACTCCCTCTCCCTATCTCCTCTCCCTCTCCCTATCTCACACCCTCTCCCTATCTCCTCTCCCTATCTCACTCCCTCTCCCTATCTCACTCCCTCTCCCTCTTTCACTCCCTCTCCCTATCTCCTCTCCCTATCTCACACCCTCTCCCTCTCTCACTCCCTCTCCCTATCTCCTCTCCCTCTCCCTCTCTCACTCCCTCTCCCTGTCTCACTCCCTCTCCCTGTCTCACTCCCTCTCCCTATCTCACACCCTCTCCCTCTCTCACTCCCTCGTCCCTATCTCCTCTCCCTCTTTCACTCCCTCTCTCTATCTCACACCCTCTCCCTATCTCCTCTCCTCTCCCTCTCACTCCTCTTCCCTCTCCCTATCTCCCTCTCCTCTCTCACTCCCTCTCGCTATCTCCTCTCCCTCTCCCTATCTCACTCCCCTCTCCCTATCTCCTCTCCCTCTCCCTATCTCACTCCCTCTCCCTATCTCCTCTCCCTATCTCACACCCTCTCCCTGTCTCACTCCCTCTCCCTATCTCCTCTCCCTCTTTCACTCCCTCTCTCTATCTCACACCCTCTCCCTATCTCCTCTCCCTATCTCCTCTCCCTATGTCCCACCTTCTCCGTATCTCATCCCCCCTCCCTATACCCGCTCTCTCACTCCCTCTCTCCCTCTTTCCCTACATGACAACAGAGTCGACACTTCCCTGCGGGACGTCCTGAGGCCGTGAAAGTTCCCATAGAAATACACGTCTCTCTCTTTCCTTCCCAACTCCTCTCCCTGCCTCCTAACGGCAGGCTCCCTCGCGACACGTCCCGGGGTCCTCTCCCCTCCAAGCCCCTACGTCCCCTCGTCCCTCCGCACCGACGCTCGGCTCCCCGTCCGGTCGCCCGGACCCCCGGGCCTGGGGGGTGGGCACTGATCTCCGGGGTGACGAGGTGGCAGCTCCCCTGGGTGTCTCCCACACTTACCATGTCTAATCCCCGGCTTGCCTTCCTGCTTTCCCCAAGGGCTCCGACTGAATCGCAGTCTCTGGAGGCTGAGTCTCGGCTATTTATGTGATACGCTGATTTTGAGCAAGGGGTCTAAGTTTAGAACACTTCGACAAACTTGGCCGGAGGAGAGGGCGGAGGAGAGAGGGTGGGGAGATTTGGTTACAAGCAAGACGCAACATCATCCTGACTAGGACAAAAAAGGACAGGCTGGAGGGAAGGCAGTAATGCTGCTAAAAGGGACCTCCAGACACTTTCACTGTGAGCACCCATCGAAGTGAAGACAGAGGGAATGAGGGAGAGAAT
Organism: Heptranchias perlo; assembly: GCF_035084215.1. Taxonomy (NCBI): domain Eukaryota; kingdom Metazoa; phylum Chordata; class Chondrichthyes; order Hexanchiformes; family Hexanchidae; genus Heptranchias; species Heptranchias perlo. Next base: position 2,721 of record NW_027139102.1, on the reverse strand, counting down.
GAAGGAGGGGCGGATGGAGAGAGAGAGGAAGAAACAGGGAGAGAGAGAGAGAGAGAGAGGGAGGGAAAAACAGAAAGAGAGAGAGAGAGATTGCAGAGAGAGAGAGGGGAATTATATACAGAGAGGATTAGAGAGAGAGAGGAAATTATCGATAGGGAGGGAAATACAGAAAGAGAGAGCGAGAGATTAGAGAGAATGGGGGGAGATTACAGAGAGAGAGAGAGAGGATTACAGAGAGAGAGAGAGAGGATTACAGAGAGAGGGGATTACAGAGAGAGAGAGGATTACAGAGAGAGAGAGAGAGGATTACAGAGAGAGAGGGGATTACAGAGAGAGAGAGGGGATTACAGAGAGAGAGGGGGGATTACAGAGAGAGAGAGGATTACAGAGAGAGAGAGGGGATTACAGAGAGAGAGGATTACAGAGAGAGAGAGAGGATTACAGAGAGAGAGGGGGGATTACAGAGAGAGAGAGGATTACAGAGAGAGAGAGGGGATTACAGAGAGAGAGGATTACAGAGAGAGAGAGAGGATTACAGAGAGAGAGAGGATTACAGAGAGAGAGGGGATTACAGAGAGAGAGGATTACAGAGAGAGAGGGGGGATTACAGAGAGAGAGAGGATTACAGAGAGAGAGAGGCGGATTACAGAGAGAGAGGATTACAGAGAGAGAGAGAGGATTACAGAGAGAGAGAGGATTACAGAGAGAGAGGGGATTACAGAGAGAGAGGATTACAGAGAGAGAGAGGGGATTACAGAGAGAGAGAGGATTACAGAGAGAGAGGGGATTACAGAGAGAGAGGGGATTACAGAGAGAGAGGGGATTACAGAGAGAGAGAGAGGATTACAGAGAGAGAGGGGATTACAGAGAGAGAGAGAGGGTTACAGAGAGAGAGGGGATTACAGAGAGAGAGGATTACAGAGAGAGAGAGGATTACAGAGAGAGAGAGGATTACAGAGAGAGAGGGGATTACAGAGAGAGAGAGGATTACAGAGAGAGAGGATTACAGAGAGAGAGAGAGGATTACAGAGAGAGAGGATTACAGAGAGAGAGAGGATTACAGAGAGAGAGAGGGGATTACAGAGAAAGAGGGGATTACAGAGAGAGGGGATTACAGAGAGAGAGGGGATTACAGAGAGAGAGCGATTACAGAGAGAGAGAGAGGATTACAGAGAGAGAGAGGGGATTACAGAGAGAGAGGGGATTACAGAGAGAGAGAGAGGATTACAGAGAGAGAGAGAGGGGATTACAGAGAGAAAGAGGGAGGGGATTACAGAGAGAGGGGATTACAGAGAGAGAGGGGGGATTACAGAGAGAGAGAGGATTACAGAGAGAGAGAGGATTACAGAGAGAGAGAGGGGATTACGGAGAGAGAGAGGGGATTACAGAGAGAGAGAGAGGATTACAGAGAGAGAGAGAGGATTACAGAGAGAGAGAGGATTACAGAGAGAGAGAGGGGATTACAGAGAGAGAGGGGATAACAGAGAGAGAGATGTGATTACAGAGAGAGAGAGTGGATTACAGAGAGAGAGAGAGGATTAAGGGAGAGAGAGAGAGGATTACAGAGAGAGAGAGGGGATTACAGAGAGAGAGAGATGTGATTACAGAGAGAGAGAGTGGATTACAGAGAGAGAGAGAGGATTACAGAGAGAGAGAGGGGATTACAGAGAGAGGGGATTACAGAGAGAGAGGGGGGATTACAGAGAGAGAGAGGATTACAGAGAGAGGAGGGGATTACAGAGAGAGAGGGGATTACAGAGAGAGAGAGGGGATTACAGAGAGAGAGGGGATTACAGAGAGAGAGAGGGGATAACAGAGAGAGAGATGTGATTACAGAGAGAGAGAGTGGATTACAGAGAGAGAGAGAGGATTACAGAGAGAGAGAGAGGGATTACAGAGAGAGAGATGTGATTACAGAGAGAGAGAGTGATTACAGAGAGAGAGAGGGGATTACAGAGAGAGAGAGAGGATTACAGAGAGAGAGAGAGGGGATTACAGAGAGAGAGGGGATTACAGAGAGAGAGAGGATTACAGAGAGAGAGAGGGGATTACAGAGAGATAGAGAGAATTACAGAGAGAGAGAGGGGGATTACAGAGAGAGAGGGGATTACAGAGAGAGAGAGGGGATTACAGAGAGAGAGAGAGGGGATTACAGAGAGAGAGGGGATTACAGAGAGAGAGGGATTACAGAGAGAGAGAGGGGATTACAGAGAGAGAGGGGATTACAGAGAGAGAGAGAGAGGATTACAGAGAGAGAGAGGGGATTACAGAGAAATAGAGAGAATTACAGAGAGAGAGGGGATTACAGAGAGAGAGGGGATTACAGAGAGATGGAGAGGGGATTACAGAGAGAGAGGGGATTACAGAGAGAGAGGGGGATTACAGAGAGAGAGGGGGATTACAGAGAGAGAGAGAGAGGATTACAGAGAGAGAGAGGGGATTACAGAGAAATAGAGAGAATTACAGAGAGAGAGAGGGTATTACAGAGAGAGAGGGGATTACAGAGAGAGAGCGGGGATTACACAGATAGAGTGAGGATTACAGAGAGAGAGGGGATTACAGAGAGAGAGGGGATTACAGAGAGAGAGAGAGGATTACAGAGAGAGAGGATTACAGAGAGAGGATTACAGAGAGAGAGGGTATTACAGAGATAGAGTGAGGATTACAGAGAGAGAGGGGATTACAGAGAGAGAGAGGATTACAGAGAGAGAGGGGATTACA